>NC_034011.1:23215613-23273090 GCF_000346465.2 Prunus persica
CAAATTGACAAGTTGCAATGTGAATGCATTAATTGGCTTTTACAATAGTCAAAAGTGATGGCTATTGACAAGTTGCAATGTGAATGCATTAATTGGCTTTTACAATAGTCAAAAGTGATGGCTATTGACAAGTTGCAATGTGAATGCATTAATTAGCTTTCACAAATGATGGTAGGCTATTGTTGACTTGCCTAACCTTTGGCTTCTTTGAGAAGCCACTTCCTTTGGCTATAAATTGGAAGCAAATGGTTTCATTTGATAAATCCAACCAAGTGTTGAGTAGAAGAGAAAAATAGCAAGAAAGACATTTTGCCAAAGAGAGAAACAAATTCTCTCTAGTTGTTCTTTGCTTTGTATCATTGTTTTCTCTTCCTTTGTGAGTGTGTGAGGTTGGGTGTATTTGGGTCTTTGGGAAATTGAGTGGTAAACACTATTGTATATCCCCATTGATTATAGTGGAATACTCCGTCGTCTCCAAACTGGATGTAGGCAATTGCCGAACCAGTATAAATCTTGGTGTTCTTCTTGTTGTAATTTTCTGTTCAATTTTTTTTTTCTCCTGCCAGTAGTTGTTTATTTTTCACTCACAGTTGGTTGACGCTTCCGCACAACAAGTGGTATCAGAGCTCCAGTTTTCGACTGGGGTCTCGTATGAGTGAAAAATTTGCTGGTGCTACAGTACTGTGAACAGTACCGTGAATAGTGCTCTGCTACAGTCCCGTGAATAGTACCAGGCAGATTTGATGGCTGGAGAAAAAGACGAAGTTTTGAAGGAGAAGGAGTCGGCATCGTCGTCGTCGGCACCTACATCCAATAGACATCCAATTGCCACTACAAGGTTAGAGGTTGATAAATTCAATGACTCTAATAATTTTGGTATGTGGCAATGTGAAGTTATGGATGTGTTGTATCAACAAGAGTTGGATATGGTTCTGGAGGATAAACCCGAAGATATTGATGACAAGCAGTGGACGCGAATTAATCTCCATGCTTGTGCCGCTATTCGATCATTCCTTGATAAAGAGTTGAAATACCCGTATATGAAGGAAACTTCTGCTAAGAAGTTATGGATGAAATTGGAGGAGAAGTATATGACCAAGAGCGCAGAAAATCGGCTCTTCTTGAAGAAACGACTCTTCCGATTTCAATATCGTTTAGGTATTTCTATGCATGAACACCTCAATGATTATAATAAAATACTGGCTGATTTAGCAAATCTTGATGTGATAATTCCTGACGAGGATAAGGCACTATGTTTGTTAAATTCATTGCCTGATGATTAGATCATTTGACAACTACTTTGTTGTATGGAAAATCCGAGGTGAAACTGGATGAGGTGTCTGCGGCATTGGTGAATCATGAGTGTCGTAAAAAGGAACAGAAGACTCAAAATTCACAAACCGAGGCACTCGTTGCAAGGGGTCGAATAGAGGAAAGAAAATCTGGGAAGCGGGGAAAATCTCGTTCAAAGTCACGAGGGAAGTTTCCTGCTAAAGATGAATGTGCCTTTTGTCGCCAAAAGGGTCATTGGAAGAAAGACTGCCCCAAATTGAAGAACAAAGAGAAGGAGAAAGCCGGTTCTGAAGCAAATGTTGCAAAATCTGGAGATGTTGATTTCGAGTTTGCTTTGGCTAGTTCATCTGCTGATGGTCACTCAACTGAGTGGATTTTGGATTCAGGTTGCACCTATCATATGTGTCCCATTCGGGAATGGTTTTCTAGCTTTGAGGAGCTGGATGATGGAGTTGTTTTGATGGGCAATAATAATGCCTGCAAAACACAAGGGATAGGCAAAATCTGTTTGAAGATACATGATGGAACAGTCAGAGAATTGAGTGATGTCCGGTATGTACCGGATATGAAGAAGAATCTCATCTCATTGGGCGCTTTGGAATCCAAGGGTCTCAAGATCACCATGGAGGGTGGAGTTCTTAAAGCTGTGTACGGGGCACTGGTGGTGATGAAAGGTACAAGACGAATTAACTTGTATTTCTTACAGGGGAGTACAGTTATTGGTGGAGCAGCTGTCACCGAAGCTGCTGACGCAAATAGCACAGACACCACAAGGTTATGGCATATGCGTCTTGGGCATGCTGGTGAAAAAGCGTTGCAAGGATTGGTGAAGCAAGGCTTATTGAAAGGTGCGAAGGCATGCAAATTGGAATTCTGTGAACATTGTGTGCTGGGTAAGCAAACTATAGTGAAATTTGGCACTGCTATTCACCACACTAAGGGCATTCTAGATTATGTTCACACTGATGTTTGGGGACCTTCCAAGAATGCATCTTGGGGAGGTAGCCATTATTTTGTCTCCTTTGTTGATGACTTCTCTAGAAGAATATGGGTGTACACCATGAAGCGTAAAGATGAAGTCTTGAAGATATTCCTGAAGTGGAAAAAGATGATTGAAACGCAAAGCGGTCGAAAGATCAAGACTCTCATATCAGACAATGGTGGTGAATATAAGTCTGATCCTTTCTTGAAAGTTTGTCAAGATGAGGGTATTGTGAGGCACTTCACGGTTAGGGAGACACCGCAACAGAATGGGGTGGCAGAGCGCACGAACCGTACTTTGCTTGAGAAAGTTCGGTGTATGTTGTCTAATGCTGGTTTAGGCAAGGCGTTTTGGGCTGAGGCGATTACTTATGCAAGCCATCTCATTAATCGGTTGCCTGCTGCTGCGAATGAGGGCAAAACGCCCATGGAGGTATGGTCTGGTAAACCTTGTACTGATTACAAGTATTTACTCATATTTGGTTGTCCTGCTTACTATCATGTCAGGGAAAGCAAGTTAGATCCAAGAGCAAAGAAAGCTCTATTTATGGGATTTAGCACTGGCGTGAAGGGATACCGACTTTGGTGTCCAGATGAGAAGAAATTTGTTGTAAGCAGAGATGTTACTTTTGATGAGGCTGCTATGGTAAATCAGAACAAGCATGAAGGTGAAATTGAAGCAACTAAGACCATGAGTAATTCAAAGCAGGTGGAGTTACTGAAAACTCCAGTTGTTCCAGTAAGGTCTGATACTACAGACACTAGTCATACAGTTGATTATGATGATGAGGACAACGATGATGAAGAGGAGGCACCTACCTAAGAGCCTCCACAGCAACAAGATTCTATTGCAACCAGAAGATCGAGAAGGGAAATTCGAAAGCCTGCTCAGTTTACTGATATTGTGGCATATG
The DNA here is from genome assembly GCF_000346465.2 of Prunus persica. Classification (NCBI taxonomy): domain Eukaryota; kingdom Viridiplantae; phylum Streptophyta; class Magnoliopsida; order Rosales; family Rosaceae; genus Prunus; species Prunus persica. Next base: position 23,218,802 of record NC_034011.1, read on the forward strand.
CACTTCCCGTTATTGAAGATGATATTCCATCCGCCTACAAAGAAGCTGTCAGAAGTTCAGAGTGCTTGGAGTGGAAGAAATCTATGGATGAGGAGATGAAGTCTCTTCATAAAAATGAGACTGGGAAGCTGGTTCAGTTACCAAAGGGGAAGAAAGCAATTGGTTGCAAATGGGTTTATGCCAAAAAGATGGAATCTTTGGGAAAAGACAATGTAAGATTCAAAGCCAGATTGGTAGCTAAAGGCTATGCTCAGAAGGAAGGCATTGACTACAATGAGGTATTTTCTCCTGTTGTAAAACATTCCTCTATTCATATTCTGTTGGCTTTGGTTGCACAGTTTGACCTTGAGTTGGCTCAACTTGATGTCAAGACTGCATTCTTATATGGTGATTTGGAGGAAGAAATTTATATGTCTCAGCCAGAAGGTTTTAAAGTTGCTGGAAAAGAAAATTGGGTTTGCAAATTGCAAAAATCATTGTACGGCTTGAAGCAGTCTCCAAGACAATGGTACAAGCGATTTGATAGGTTTATGATCGGGTATAAATACACAAGGAGTCATTATGACCATTGTGTATACTTTCGCAAACTACAAGATGGAACCTTCATCTATCTGCTTTTATATGTTGATGATATGCTTATAGCATGTAAAAGCAAAGTGGAGATTGAAAGGTTGAAGACTCAACTGAGTAATGAATTTGAGATGAAGGACTTGGGAGAAGCTCGGAAGATACTGGGTATGGAAATTGAAAGAGACAGAGCGAAGGGCAAGATTAGTCTGTGTCAAAAGCAGTATTTGAAGAAGGTACTACAACGTTTTGGGATGAATGAAAATTCAAAGCCGGTTAGTACACCTCTTGCCCCTCATTTCAAACTTAGTGCTTCTATGTCTCCTAAAACTGGTGAAGAGAGTCATTACATGGCTCAAATTCCATATGCAAGTGCTGTTGGTAGTTTGATGTATGCTATGGTGTGTACAAGGCCTGATATTTCACAAGCTGTTAGTATTGTCAGTAGATATATGCATAATCCAGGAAAAGGGCATCGGCAAGCTGTGAAATGGATTCTGCGGTATATTCTGGGTACTGTAGGTGTTGGTTTATTGTTTCAGCAAGATAAAGTTACTGGTCAATGTGTTGTTGGATATGTGGATTCTGATTACGCAGGAGATTTGGACAAGCGTAGGTCCACTACAGGTTTTGTATTCACTATTGCTGGAGGTCCAGTGAGTTGGAGGTCGATTCTGCAATCTACAGTTGCTTTGTCGACTACTGAGGCAGAATACATGGCCGTAACAGAAGCTATAAAGGAAGCCATCTGGCTTCAAGGGTAGCTTGATGACTTGGGGGTCCAACAAGACCATGTGGATGTTCATTGTGACAGTCAGAGTGCTATTTATTTAGCAAAGAATCAAGTTCATCATGCACGTACAAAACACATTGACGTAAGGTTCCATTTTGTTCGTGAGATTATTGAAGAGGGAGATATTCTTCTTCAGAAGATTAGGACTGCTGACAATCCTGCGGATATGTTGACAAAGCCAGTTTCGTTGCTCAAGTTTAAGCACTGCTTAGACTTAATTGGCATTTGTAAAATTTGTTGATTGCCCCATAGGGGATTGGGAGACGACTATTGGGAGTTCTACTTCGAGGGTTTGAGCCAAGGTGGAGATTGTTGATTATTGCCTCAAACCAATAGTCAACAATATCGGCAAATTGACAAGTTGCAATGTGAATGCATTAATTGGCTTTTACAATAGTCAAAAGTGATGGCTATTGACAAGTTGCAATGGGAATGCATTAATTAGCTTTCACAAATGGTGGTAGGCTATTGTTGACTTGCCTAACCTTTGGCTTCTTTGAGAAGCCACTTCCTTTGGCTATAAATTGGAAGCAAATGGTTTCATTTGATAAATCCAACCAAGTGTTGAGTAGAAGAGAAAAATAGCAAGAAAGGCATTTTGCCAAAGAGAGAAACAAATTCTCTCTAGTTGTTCTTTGCTTTGTATCATTGTTTTCTCTTCCTTTGTGAGTGTGTGAGGTTGGGTGTATTTGGGTCTTTGGGAAATTGAGTGGTAAACACTATTGTATATCCCCATTGATTATAGTGGAATACTCCGTCGTCTCCAAACTGGATGTAGGCAATTGCCGAACCAGTATAAATCTTGGTGTTCTTCTTGTTGTAATTTTCTGTTCAATTTTTTTTTTCTTTCTCCTGCCAGTAGTTGTTTATTTTTCACTCACAGTTGGTTGACGCTTCCGTACAACAGCCGCTACAACTGTCACTAGTGCAATCCCTAATCCCCCAGTTCTTAACCAGCTTAACTATGAAGATTGGAGTTTCCCGGGTTAAACTCTACTTGTTAGCTGAAGATCTTTGGGACGTTGTGGAAGCCACCACTGAACCTCCTAAATCAGAAGATGGTGAAGCTGAGTTTAAGGCGTGGAGGAAGAAAGATGCCAAGGCTTTAATTCTAATCCAGAATTATTGCGGGTCTGCTAATTACTCTTTAATCTTGGGCACTAAGACCGCCAAAGCTGCCTGGGAATCTTTGGCCGAAAATCTAAAGCCAGCTCTAGGTACGTAGTCAAAACAAGCATGCATGTTTTACACCTAAATGACTGACAAAATGGTGGACACATCACGAAACGCACGAGGCATCTGTATATATGTATGGTTCGATAACGGTTACTATATTTTCATTTTTTTTATTTTTATGATGGTACAGCTGCAGTAGTAAACATTATTTCACCGTGCACAAGGCTGAGTAAAACTATATTGCATTTTTCTTCCATCACAATAGGTAGAATATTCATATTGTGGGTGTTTTATGCATTTGTAATTGAATTTTTAAGTGTTTACTTGTATGTGTATGATTGCTAACAAATTTTTTGATTGAGTGTAGGACATATGGCATAAATTTCTGGCAAATATATAAAATGGTTTTTTTTTTAAAATTGAAATGGTCCCTGAATTTATGCTCGAGTTCCATTTTGGTCCTCTAACTAAATTTTTCAATCCGTTGGTCCTCCAGCTCTCTCTTTTGTGTTAAATTTGTCCCTCCATCAAATTTGTCATCAAATTAAGGGGTAAAATTGTTAATTTGTGCTCTAATATCCTCTAAAACGACCATTCCATCTTTGTAACAAACATTTCCCTTCGACATTTCTCTTATGGAATAGAGTTTCAATTTGGGGGAGAGAGTAATGGCTTATGGAGGGAAATGATCGTTACAAAGTTGAGTTGGTGGATTTAGGAGATTAGTGCCCAAACTGATGGTTTTACCCTTCAATTTGATGGTAAATTTGATAAAACTTGACTGGTGTGACCAATTTGACACTAAAGAGAAAGTTGAAGGACCAATGGAGTGAAAAATTTAATTGAATGACTAAAATAAAACTCGTGTATAAGTTCAGGGACTATTTCGATCAAAACCCCAGTATAAACGTGTGGTTGTATTTCCTTCATCAGTTTAAACTTATTGTGTCTTAATTCTCATAGAGACTTCTAGTCAATATTAGTTAAAAGAAACACTGTAAATCATAGTTTAACACATATGCTAAATCCAAATAAAAAAGATCTGTAATATTAAATCATAAACTTTCGTAGGACCTGAAGGCGATGCCAATGACTTGTACATGCCTTTCTTCCAAACTTTGTTAGACAATGATTGGGATGCTGCCATGGAGTATGTTAGGCAACATCCTGAGAAACTAAATGCGACCTTTGAACAATTAGACAATGGGACAGCTCTTCATTTCGTAGTCTCAAACGGGAGGTTTGAAATTGCAAAAGAGTTGGTGCAGCTAATGAGCGAGGAAGACTTAGAAATACTAGACTCTATTGGTCGAACAGCTCTACATTTAGCTTTATTACATCGAGGAGATTCCCATGAAATAGTTAAGTTCATGGTTGAAAAGAACAAGAAATTACTTAGCATTCGTTTTAACAATGATGAAATTGCAATTCCATTTGTCTTGGCGACTATATATATAGAAGGAAGGGTAGCAGTGTCTCAGTATCTCTATTCTGCCTCTCCACTGGAAACTCTGGAGGACCTTGCCTATGCCGGTGTAGTTATGTCTGCGTGTGTGGTGAAAAGCCGATATGGTAGGTATAAATACCCTTCTGTTTGTGCTGCACTTTAGCTCTCCTCTTTACTAGCGGTGACTTAGATATGTTCCTGTACAATTTATTATTTTTTACAAATCTTTTTCCGCATAATTATATTGTTTTTTTTCACTCCGCTATACAGATATTCTGTTGGATTTAGTTCAGCGCCATCCGAAGGCGGCTTTTACTGAAAACAAGTCTAAAGTAAGCCCTTTTTCGCTTTTGGCTGGTATGCCTTCTTTTTCTTAAGTGCAGGCAAACTCAAATTCTGGGAACGATGGATTTATGACGGTTAGTAATAAGAAAGCTCAAATTCTTTCTTAAGTTGCCTAATAAGATTTACTCTCTTATCAGCTCTTCCACTTCTTTTACGGGAAGGTCTATATTCTTTTTTCTCCACTCCTGTTTTACTGGCATATCTATATGTGTGTGTGTGTTTTTTTTTTCTTAAGTAACACAAAAAAATTTCTTAGACTGCTGTGATTGTGGGATCATTGCAATAATACACTAAACCAAAGAAGGACAAACTCTAATAGATCAAAAGACATATATTGACTCTGACATGATTATTGTTCCCAAACTATCCAAATTTGTTCTACTTCAGATCTTCATAAGAGTGTCGATTTTATTGTGTCGTGTTCTTATCTTAATAGGTATGCACGTACCACCTACTCCTACTATCAATACCGAAAAAGAACCTACTATCGATGCCTTTAACGATGCTCGTACTAATGCTCAAAAACTAGAAGGCGATCAAGCTAATCAAAGGCATCTTATTTGCCTCATTTTGCACACGTACGTTGTCAGGAGTGCATTTGGTTATTGTTAATGCTTACTTATTCCATATGGTGCTTCTAGAATAATTCACATCTTTATTATTCCATGTAGTTATACATTCACATCTTTCTTCCATACATAGTATGCACCAATTCCTGTTTCACGCGTGTTATAGATATTTACTTATATTAATTCTTTATCAGCAGTTAGTTCCTACAAAACCCTATATTCTCCTGTATCAGATTTTCAAACAGAAATTTCTGAAGACATCTAGAGAAACATCACGAAAAGAAGCATTATATATTATCAGCCATAAGATGTCGTTATTCTTTTGGCTTCTTATTTTCAAATATATGATAGCATATATCTAACCACCATATTTTCTGGAGAGCTTTTGCCAACATGTTTGAATTTGCAATGCAGTTACGGGCTTATTATTCCGGAAGCTAGTAGTCGTAAATCTCTTTGAACTTTTGGGTATGCATGCTACATTCACGTCCTTGTTTTTTTTTTTCTTTCCCAATTTTAGTCCTGATTGTCAGTTCCTCCAAAAGTAACTGTGTTAATTTTTGTATTGTCTCATGTCACACTTAGGAATCAATCGGATATATCGAATGAAAGAGATCCATATCCGCGTCGATGAATTTCTACAATGCGCAATGAAAACTATAAAGCTTAAGCGACTGCAAAATACAAGCGCGCAAGTAGCAATCGCCATTGCAATAGAACAAGGGCATGTTGAGGTCATTACTCATATATGTAGAGCAAATCCACGCCTCATCCACAACATCAAAATTGAACACCTAGAAAAGCAGCGTGTTTCAACTTGCCGTTGAGCACCGTCAAGAAAAAACTTTTAGCCTCATATATAAGTTTGATAAACAAAACCAACAAGAAATACTAGGTAAAAAAGATAATTGTGAAAATAATAATGTGCTGCATTTGGTGGGAAATTTTTCTCAGCATACACAGATTAATCATATTCGAGGTGCAGCTTTACAGATGCAGAGAGAACTACAATGGTTCAAGGTTAGAAATTTTCCGCATATGTATATACGTACCTACATATTACCCTATGTGCTAATTAACCTAATGATAAAAACTCACATTTTCTGCTTTAAGGTTATTTTTGGCGATAAGGTTTCTAAGACTCTTTATTACTTTAGTGGGTATGCAAGTTTTGGTTTCCTCTTTTAGATGTGTTTGTAGTATTATAATTTTGATATTCTATTACTCTTTTGCTTGACTATAATTAGGAAGGTAGCAAGTTTAGGTTATGACTATATAGGGATAGAATACCTAAGGGCACCTAAGGGTAGAACATATAGTAAAACGAAAAACATGTTAAGAAACAAAAACAAAATTACACGCCCACATCATTAGTTTCTTCACTCAATAAAAAAAATAGAAAAATTAGGTATTAGATATAACTATCTTTACTAATTAGTATTTGAGACAAACAACATTTCTGTTTGGGCTTTAATACCTAGGAATGAAATTTTGTTTTGGATTGGCCAAAGAAGAGGCCCAGATTCGTTAGCCCATCTTATATTAATTACTGAAAAGACAATTATACCCTTTTTGTTTAAAAGATCCATTAGGTAATTGTCGAAAACCAATTATTTAAGCTTGATGAGTGCATTGCCCTCGGAGCCTCTGATGGGAAAGGTAAACTAACCAAGCTATGCTTGTAATACTTGTTAATGCCATATTAGATTGTAAAAGTTATGTGGACCTCAGCTTTTCTTCTGATAATTGCTTTTTATGTTATTTAATACTGTCAGATTCCACTGTCCGTGTTATCGGAATTGAATAGGCGCCACAATTACGGCCTGGATTTGTTCCTGTTGTCAGTGGATGAGGGCATTACTGGCTACAGGGATGATTCTCTTGAGACCGTCAAAAGAAATGAAATCCAGGTGAAGTGAATATCAATTCTGAGTTGCTGGTCATATGTAATGCTTATGTTTTTTTTTTCCGTTAATCGACTCTTGTTCAAAATTTCTACTTTCAGTATGGTTTGCCGCCAAAAATAGTCTCGTACAAGGATTTGTTTGGGTGGACCATGGATGAAATAGTTAAGATGATTGGTCTCAAGAATAATTGCACCTTCTGTGGTGTTTCGTCTTCAGGTATTTGCTTTTATTGGAAATTGACTGCTTGTGTATTTTTTAGAAATCTTGTATGCATGTATTTTAGACATAACTTCGGCATTCATATGTTTTGACAACGTCAAAGCTGTGTGGTTGGTTACTCCACATAAACTTATGCTACTTATAATTTAGTTATGAACAAGCAATTAAAGCGGCTAAAACTATTCACACACCTTGTTTTCCATAACATCTATAATTTATAAATTCTAGCATAGATTAGCTTTCTGTCTCATTAAGCATGCAAGGCATGGACAACATTTATTGGTTGTGAGAGATGACATGAATTATTCCACTTAATGGGTTTATTTTGCAGATTGAGTAGATGCACTTCAACTGTCACGGTGAAGATGGGCCAATTCCAATGTGCAAACCTTTTATAATACACCTATGAGAAAGAGATTGTTATATATCCTTACTGCTGAAATACTCAATACTGATTTTCTTTCTTTGATCACTATTATTCATCTTAATAATGAGTTGGAATTAGTTGTGAAGCCTTAACACTACTACATTTTACACTTTGCGCGACGAAGATAATTTCGTCGCGCAAAATAAATTGTGGTCGCACAAATTTCAGCGCCACAAAAACTTCGTCGCGCAGAATCCGTCGCGCAAAGATCGTGAAGAAAGACTTTGCGCGACGAAGTTTTTTCATTGGTCGCGCAAAGTGACTTTGCGCGACGAAAAAATATTGGTAGCGCAAAGTGACTTTGCGCGACGAAAAATATTGGTCGCGCAACGGTTTGCGTGACGAAACACATTGGTCGCGCAAAGTTTTGCGCGACGAAATACATTGGTCGCGCAACGGTTTGCGCGACAAAACACATTGGTCGCGCAAAGTCTTAAAAAAATTCCCGCGTCCAATTTTTGGTACCCACCCAAATTTTTAGAGTTTTACGCAACAAATAGTAACGTCGCGCAAATATTTGCGCGACGAAATATTTTTTGTTTTAAATTTTTTAAATTTGAAATAAACTAATTTAATAGTTTGCGCTACGAAATATTTTTTCTTTAGTATGAATTTATTCATATGAATTTTTTCAAATTTTTACTTTTTAAATTTAATTTAATTGTATGATTTCTTTTTAAAATTACTTTAATTTAAATTGATATTAATTTTTTCAAATTTTTACTTTTTAAATTTAATTTAATTGTAAGATTTTTCTTAATTACTTTAATTTAAATTGACATATTCAAAATAAAATTACATATGAAAAATAGTGATCAAATTATCCAATAAATATATATATAATATTCAAAATGTACATATAAATTAATAAAGTACAATAATAAAATCCTAATACAAGCGTATTGTGGTGGTAGTGGCGGAGGATATGTTTTGATAGCTTCCTAATCCTCAACTTTAGCCGTCAAAGTCTCGATGATTCCCTACAAAAAAACAAATATAGTCAAATAACAACAACAACAACAAAAAGAATACACAATCTCCCCTAAAATTGTTATACCACAAATCCAACCCAAACTCCAATCTCTCCCCTTCACTCAACCCCAAACCCCACACAAACTCAAAACTAACTCCAAAAACACATATTAATGAAAAAAATTTAAAATTTGGAGAGAATATACCTTTTGGCAAGATTGAGAGTGAGTGAGAATGAGAGGGAGAAGTGAGTGTGAGAGAATTAGAAAAGATAGTGATAGAGAGATGAGAGAGTGAGAGATATTGAAAAGATAGATGAGAGAGTGAGTGAGAGTGAGAGATAGTGAAGATAGAGATGAGAGATTAAGTGAGAGGAGTTAGTGTGAGAGAAAGGGTGGGATTTGGGGAAAGGGAAAGAGAGAGGAGAGGTAAGAGTAGAGAAAGAAATTGAGAAAATGGTGGAGGAGTTATTTCAGTTTTAAAAATCGTATCACTTTGCGCGACGAAAATATTATTGGTCGCGCAAAGTTTTGCGCAACGAAACATATTGGTCTCGCAAAGTTTTGCGCGACGAATAGAGGAATATTGGTCGCGCAAAGTCTAAAAAATTATTTTTTAAAAAAAAAAATTCCCGCATTCCATTTTTGGTACCCGCCAAAATTTTTAAATCTTTGCGCGACGAAAAATACTTATTGGTCGCGCAAAGTCTAAAACAATTATATATAAAAAAATCCCGCGTCCCATTTTTGGTACCCGCCCAAATTTTTCCGCGACGAAAAATATATATTGGTCGCTCAAAGTTTTGCGCGACGAAACATATTGGTCTCGCAAACTTTTGCGCGACGAATATAGGAGTATTGGTCGCGCAAAGTCTAAAAAAAATTATTTTTTTAAAAAAAAATTTCCCACATCCCATTTTTGGTACCCGCCAAAATTTTTAAATTTTTGCGCGACGAAAAATACATATTGGTCGCGCAAAGTCTAAAACAATTATATAAAAAAATTCCCGCGTCCCATTTTTGATACCCGCCCAAAATTTTTGCGTGACGAAAAATATATATTGGTTGCGCAAAGTTTTGAGCGACAAAAAATATTGGTCGCGCAACGTCTAAAGTTTTTTTTTTTTTTTAAATTTTAAAAACCCGCGTCCCATTTTTGGTACTCGCCCAAATTTTTTGAGTTTTGCACGATGAACTGTTGGTCGCGCAAACTTTTGAGAGACGAAAAATTGGTTCGTAGCACAATATTTATAAAAGTAATTGTTATGAATAATAAAAAATAAAAAAAATTATTTTATGATTTAAAATATAATTAAGGTGAAAGCTACTTAATAAATGTATATACTATTCAATTTCTTAAGTGTTATACATACAAAATAAATAAATTTAAAGCTACTTAATAAATATATGTATATAAAAATATATATATATACACACACACCATTCAACGATCCAACCATAAGACTTGTTTGTATATACTTCAAGATCGTATACCCCAAAAATCGCAAAAAACAAACATTCAGAGATCTAGTAACGGGACAAAACTTTTCGATAGTTATAAATGAAAAATCACGATTTAACGGTTATTTTAACTCCGATTTTGATGATTTTTTTACAGCTACACTCCTTGACCCTATATGAATACAATGACTGAATTTGATCTTCAATTTAAAACATTTGCACTAGTGGATACCACAAAATCTTATGTTATATTTAACGAAAATATAAATAAACTCTTAATTGTTAGTGAATATATTGTTTTGATGGCATATGCATTCTACGAAACTAGTTTCAACGATCCAACCGTCAAACTTGTTTTTTTATACTTCGAGATCATATACGCCAAAAATCAGAAAAAATAAGTATTCATAGATCAAGTAACGGGATAAAACTTTTCGACGGTTATAAATGAAAAATCATGATTTAACGGTTATTTTAACTCCGATTTTGATGATTTTTTACAGCTACACTCCTTGACCCTATATGAATACAATGACTGAATTTGATCTTCAATTTAAAATATTTACACTAGTGGATACCACAAAATCTTATGTTATATTTAACGAAAGTATAAATAAACTCTTAATTGTTAGTGAATATATTGTTTTGATGGCATATGCATTCTATGAAACTAATTTCAACGATCCAACCGTCAAACTTGTTTTTTTATACTTCGAGATCATATACACCAAAAATGGGAAAAAATAAACATTCATAGATCAAGTAACGGGACAAAACTTTTCGACGGTTATAAATGAAAACTCATGATTCAACTGTTATTTTAACTCCGATTTTGATGATTTTTTTACAGCTACACTCCTTGACCCTATATGAATACAATGACTGAATTTGATCTTCAATTTAAAATATTTACACTAGTGGATACCACAAAATCTTATGTTATATTTAACGAAAGTATAAATAAACTCTTAATTGTTAGTGAATATATTGTTTTGATGGCATATGCATTCTACGAAACTAATTTCAACGATCCAACCGTCAAACTTGTTTTTTTATATTTCGAGATCATATACGCCAAAAATCGGAAAAAATAAACATTCAAAGATCAAGCAACGGGACAAAACTTTTTGACGGTTATAAATGAAAAATCATGATTTAACGGTTATTTTAACTCCGATTTTGATGATTTTTAACAGCTACACTCCTTGACCCTATGTGAATACAATGACTAAATTTGATCTTCAATTTAAAATATTTACACTAGTGGATACCACAAAATCTTATGTTATATTTAACGAAAATATAAATAAACTCTTAATTGTTAGTGAATATATTGTTTTGATGGCATACACATTCTACGAAACTAGTTTCAACGATCCAACCGTCAAACTTGTTTGTTTATACTTCGAGATCATATATGCCAAAAATCAGAAAAAATAAACATTCATTGATCAAGTAACGGGACAAAATTTTTTGACGGTTATAAATGAAAAATCATGATTTAATGGTTATTTTAACTCCGATTTTGATGATTTTTTATAGCTACACTCCTTGACCCTATATGAATACAATGACTGAATTTGATCTTCAATTTAAAATATTTACACTAGTGGATACCACAAAATCTTATATTATACTTAACGAAAGTATAAATAAACTCCTAATTGTTAGTGAATATATTGTTAGTGAACAAACAAAAAACTAGTTTCAACGATCCAACCGTCAAACTTGTTTGTTTATACTTCGAGATCATATACGCCAAAAATCGGAAAAAATAAACATTCAGAGATCAAGTAAGGGGACAAAACTTTTCGATGGTTGTAATGAAAAATCACGATTTAATGGTTATTTTAACTCCGATTTTGATGATTTTTTACTGCTACACTCCTTGACCCGATATGAATACAATGAACTAATTCGATCGTCAATTTAAAATATATATTTTCTAACAAAAACCCAATCCGAACAACAATAATATATTTTTCTAATAAAAATCCGATCCGATCTAAAATAATAAATTTAAAGCTACTTAATAAATATATATACCGTTTAATTTCTTAAGTGTTATGCATACAAAATAAAAAACAAAAATAAATTGTTTAAGTGACAAAATGTTTGGATTACGTCATGCAAAGATTTTAAAAAATAATTTTTTTATTTTATTTATTTTTGTAAGGACTTTGCGAGACGAAGTTTACTTTTCGTCGCGCAAAGTCACTTTGAGCGACGAATTATTTTTCGTCGCGCAAAATTGGTCGCGCAAGACTTTGAGCGACGATGTATTGTCGTCGCGCCAAAGTTTGTCGCGCGAAGTGACTTTGCGCGACGAATTATTTTTCGTCGCGCAAAATTTGGTCGCGCAAGACTTTGAGCAACAAAGTTTCAAGTTTCGTCGCGCAAAGTGATTTTGAGCGACGAATAATTTTCGTCGCGCAAAATTTGGTCGCGCAAGGGGTTTTTTTTACTAGTGTAACTAGATTTGCACGTATGCATATTTCAAGAGGCTGGACTACTTCTCCACTGAATGTAATTTAGTTTAACTCTAAGCTCTTTCAGATAATTTCGCTTAAGTCTTGCTCTGTTATTTTCACTCCTCCCAACCATCCATTTTTGGTTTTAGTACTTTGATCATGGCTTTGCCTTTTGGTTTCTTTTCACTTTTGAGCATATTTTTTTCATAAAAGTTTCTGTTTGTTGCATTTTTTTTTATCAGAAATTGCAATGCAGTTTCCTATTCAATATTTTGATTTTAGAATAATTTTTCCAAGTCTATGGGAATGTTACAACTACTCATCTACTTATATGTGTATTGAACTTAGTTTTAGTACTTTGATCATGGCTTTGCCTTTTGGTTTCTTTTCATATTTAAGCAGATTTTTTTGTTCAACTGCATTGCAGTTTCTGTTTGTTGCATTTTTTATTATTCCATATTTCAATTTTAGAATAATTTTTCGACGTCTATGGGAATGCTAGAACTGCTCATCGACTTAAATGTGTTTTGAACTTAGTTTTAGTACTTTGATCATGGCTTTGCCTTTTGGTTTCTTTGCAAATTTGAGCAAATGTTGTCATAAACTGCGTTGCAGTTTCAGTTTGTTGCAATTTCCATTTGTTGTAGTTTTTTTTATCAGAACTGTAGTGCAATTTCGTGTTCCATTTCCATTTGTTGCATCTTGTTATAAGATTATATGACAGTAGAGATATATAACAAATCTTTTCTCATATTAGGCTGACCACATCATTGTTGTAATCAACAACCTCATCTTCCTCTTCTTCTTCTCCAGCCTCTTTTCTTGCTTTCCCTTTCTTTGTTTTCTTCTTTTGTTTTGTGTTGGCCTTTTCTTTCTTTGGTTTGTTTGCCACGACAATTTTCTTGTGAAATTCTTCTTCTACGAGGCCTTTTGATGGTTTTGTTTTTGTGTTTTGTTTGTAGTTTTGGTTTTTGTTTTTGTTTTTGTTTTACTTTTTTGTTTTATTTATTTATTTTTTTTTACAGTTTTTGCATGAATCTGTGTTGAAAATATTTTTTTATTTTTGTTATTTTTTTAATCGATGATTGTTTATATAAATATTGTGTAATTGAATAGATATCACAAAAACAAGCTTGGTGTAGTGGTTTGTGAGTAAGGCTTCCTTTGTTGAGGTTCGAGATTCGAGTCCCTTTAATGACACAAAATCTTCTATTTTTTTAGGGTGAATAAAGGGCAATGGAGTTAGTCCGTGGCTGGTCAGAGATGGGCGGCGGCAGGTGGTGGTGATGGTACGTGGCGGCGGCTAGGTGGCGGTGGTGGCAGCTGGCCGGAAGGGGGTTGACAGCGGCTGTGGTGGCTGGCCGGTGGTGGCAGTTGGCCGGAAGGAGGTTGGCCGGCGGCAAGTGGTGGTGGTTGATGGGCGATGGCGGCAGCTAGCCAGAAGGAGGTTGTCCGGCGGTAGGTGGTGGTGGTGGTTGGCCAGGGAAGGGGGCGGTAGTTGGCCGGCGGTGGTGGTAGCTGACTGGAAGGGAGATTGCCAGAGGTGGACACGTGGCATATTGTGCTTGCTTTTAAAGGAGTGGCATTGTGTGTAATTTTGATGTTTTTTAATTACATTATTGTAAAATTAGTACTACTTTTTGGTCTTTAGTCTTATGCTAATTAGGTGAAATTATATTCCTATCTTCCAAATTAGTAAATTATAGTGTCTTAAAATGAAAGCTCCATAAAAATATTCATATTGTGTGAGACCGTATCTCAAGTGGCTAGTAACAATAAATTTATATAGGAGTCCTCAAACAATAATTAGTTAAATCTGTTAGTACAATGCTAATCACTCTTTTAGACCCTTACACAATGCTATCTCATAATCCAAATTGTTTATTTTTTAGTTCCCATTCAAGGATTATACTTGCAAAAAGTTGTTCAAATAGGAAAGCGTTTAGTCCTTTTAATATAATCAAAATCATTTTTATATTTTTATACAAAACATTGTGTTCATATATTAGTTGAGTACTATTAAATGGTTAATCGAATTATTATTTGACTTATTTTATGTAATATTGATACATGGAAAGGAATGGAAAAAATTAACGATCACGTTGTATGATGGGTCCAAGAAGTGCTTAGTGCCTTATAACCTTCTCAACACTATTTTAAAACTTGCCTTTGTTTTGGCAAAATGGGAAAACCCGAAATTGAAGAAGAAATCAATCATAAGCTGTTTTATTTAATTACTGTCACTAGCATCCTATGTAGCTCAGATGAGTTTGGTTACCAGAATCTCAAAGCGCAAATGTTCAATGATTTTTAAGAATTCTAAGTTTTTGCGGGATGAACTTGTAAAATAGGGAAGAAATATAATTTGCCTAAATGATTTTTATTGAATAAGAGAATGTATCTTTATACAAGAGATTTCCTATAATTATGCTAAGTTATTCTAAGAATCTAAATTACAAATAGGAAAAGAAATATTTGTTTCCTAATCCACCCTGTAAACATTAGGAAATCATTGACCTTCTTAACAGAACTGCAGGAGTTGGAGGGTATTGTAGATCCTGTACATCGTGAAACTAAAAATCTGACAGATCGTATGACACCAAGGGCCCTATTTACCAAGAAGCACAAGGAATTGGTGAAAGAGGGCGAAAAGTCAATGAAAGAAACAGCAAGGAGGAAGCCGAAGGCGCCGAGAGCATGTGCAGCTCCATTTCCCTCCTCTTTTTTGGCCGCACATCTTGGCTCCGCTAAGGAGGGATTTCCAACACATACAACCTGTAAATTTGGCTGTAAACGAAACAGATGATTCACACTTGTATTTCAATTGAATTTGAGCAACATGCGCAACATTTTTATATTTCTTTTCTGTTTGACACTAAAAAAAAATTATTTTTGATGCGCACATCTTCGTTTTTTATACAACTTGCCAACAATAATCTGAGTCCATTACTAAACAATTGATGGTATAATAATAATATATAGATGCTTTATAAATGTTTTGTTCCTAAACTGATAGGAAATATATACGTTCTTAAGCTAGTACCTCTTAATGAGGCAACACTTTTGAACCTAATATACCTCTTCGTGAGATAACAGGTGTTGAACTTAATACCTTGCTGAGATCATACTTGGGGTCGGTCTTTTTTAATTGCCAAGTCTTTTGCCAAAGTCTTTTTTAATTGGTGATTTGTTAGCTTCTTTTTGGTCTTCGCTGATTTGTTATCTATAAATCAGAAGTGAGTTTGCCTATATCCATGTGCACATAGTGGGAATTTACAAGCTAGCTTCTAGCTCCGCAGATTGAACATGGCAGCTACAGTTTCCCCGATTGCTAATCTTAAACTTCTTAACCATCGTAACACAGTTTCCCCGATTGCTAATCTTAAACTTCTTAACCATCGTAACTATGAAGATTGGAGTTTCCGGGTGAAAGTGTACCTGTTAGCTGAAGATGTTTGGGACCTTGTGGAAGCAACCACTGAACCACCTAAACCAGAAGATGGTGAGGTTGCGTTTAAGGCTTGGAGGAAGAATAATGCTAAGGCTTTACTTGCAATCCAGACGTCTTGCGGGGATGATACTTATCCTATAATCAAGGGCATTACCGAAGCCAAAGCTGCCTGGGATGCTTTGGCTGAAGAGCTAAAGTCTTCTGATTCTGATAAAGAGCTAAAGCCTTCTGATTTTAGCTCTTCTGATTCTGATGAAGAGCTGCCTTCTGATTCTGATGAAGAGCTAAAGCCTTCTGATTCTGAAGAGCTGAAGCTAAAGCCTTCTGATTCTGAAGAGCTGAAGCCTTCTGATTCTGAAGAGCTGAAGCCTTCTGATTCTAAAGAAGGTATACTCATACTGGATTTCATATTTTCTTTTTCATACATGGTGTTAAGGTTGAAAGATTTATTTTTTTTTTTTTATCAATATATTTATATGTTACCCTCCTACATGTAAAAATAAAATCATGGCTCCGCAACTGATGATTGTTTTGGGTCTCATCCTCAAAATTTCATAATGCCCGTTTTACCCTCCAGCAGCAATTAATTTTATGGACTCCTTAATTACTGCATGTATATTGCTGGTTTTATTTCTATGGTGGGTTTTTTCAGTTTTGAATTTTGAGGTTCGTTTGTTGGATTCTTTTCTTCTTTTATTTTCTGTTCCCTTCTGTTCTTCTTTTATTTTTGTTTACTAGTTTTCATTCTCCAGTCAACCGTGCTCACAAAATGGGTATAATAATATATAATATTGTGCGATATTTGTTTAATTTTAATTTTTTGGGTGTAGCATTCTTTTTCTTTTTAATTCGAGAGTATATATCTGGGTATTAAAGGGAGGTGATTTTCTCACTTTCATTTTCTCCACTTACACTCTCCTTTACTTTTTAATACTTTTTAATCAATATTAGAAAAAAAAAAAAGGATAGAAATGTGAGTATTTGTACGCCAAATGTGAGTATGTACTATTTATCTTTGTTGTAGTTAATAGATAATAATTTTTATGGGCTAACATATAAATATGGTAGCAAAACCAAAGAATGCTACTAACCAAACTGTCATTAGGAGCTTAGATATGCATAGAGCAATGTATGCATAATAGTCTCAGATTTTTATTCTTTCATAATATTAGTAAGTGATTGTACATGTTTATTAAAGAGAATTGTAGGGTAAAGGTAGAATAGGAAAGAGAAAGAACAAAAAAGAACAAAATTGATTAAAAAGTATTAAAAAGCAAAAGGGAGTGTGAAAATCAGCTCCCTTAATTTACTGGGGTGGTGTTTTTCATTTATTCTTGTCAAGTTTATTTGTTATTGTATATGTGGGAGAAATTATTAAGTAATAGAGACATACCACAGGTACGCAAGTAGAGTCTAGCTGTGAAACTGATGCCACATATATCTCTTTGTCAAAATAAGGAATGATAAATGAGAGACAACGGGAAAGGGGTCTTTTTATTTTATTTTATAGAAATATGTTTTGATATATTTAATTTAAACAGGATGGCATAATTTTTATTTTTATGTTTGCTAAGAAACAGGGCATAATAATAATGATGATGAGAGCGATGTGAATTATGCTCCTTTGTACGATAGTTTGAAGCGTGGTGATTGGAATGCTGCAAAGGAGTTTATTGATCGACACCCCGAGGCACTAACACATAGAGGTTCATCAAGCGGTGGGACAGCTCTTCACGAGGCAATCGAGAGGAAGCAGTTACACATTGTGGAAGAGTTGTTGAAGCTGATGACAGAAGAGGACTTGGAAATTGAAGATGACAATGGTTGCACAGCTTTTTTCTATGCTTTGCAAAAAGGAATGGCCGCAATAGTTGCCAAAATGGTTAAAAAGAACAAGAGTTTAGTTACCATGCGTTTTACCAACGTAACAGGAAATAGGACTCCAGTTTTAGTCGCTTATACCTTGGGCCATTGGGAAATAGCTCGCTTTCTCTATTCTCTTACTCCAATCCATGTTTTGACTCAAGACAATAGCGGCCGCGATGGTGCTCAACTTATTTCCAATTGCTTTGTCCACAGAAATAAATTTGGTAATTTTGACATCATTTTGAAATATATATATAACAGTCTTGATCTTAAATAACCAATTATAGTATATGTTGATTTGTGGTTGCTTATATGATGAACCAACTATACTATAGATATTGGATGGGATTTACTTCGGCATTGCCCAAAATTGGTTCTTACTGAAAGTTACTTCGGGCACTCCCCTCTAAATTCCCTGGCTGGTATTCGTTCTGCATTTTCAAGCGGGATTTCTCTAAGATTTTGGGAACGCTGGATTTATAACAGTTAGTATTTTGTATTCTCTTATCTCTTCTCTCCTCTCTCGTCTCTCTTCTCTTCATAGTATCAAACTAAATTTTTCATGTTAAAGTTATATATAAAGTGAGATGTACCAACTAAATATATATGCCTCATTTGATTTCTTTTGTATTGCAAGGATAATCGAATTGAGACTGAAAAAAAATAGATATATTAATTACATTAATACGAAATGAACTTTACAAGAGCTTTCTATTTTTTCTATTTCCTTCTGATTTGATTTATTATGTATATATGAAGGAGTGCAAGTCTGCATATTCATTAGCTTTCGTTGTTCACAAAATACAGTGTCTAAATTCACATATATATCATTAAATAGATCTAGAATAATACTACTTCAGAGAAGTAGGAAAATGGATTGATTGGATTGTGTTGCTTTCTCTTTAGATATACAACCTCAACCTGCTCCTATCAACTCTGATGTTTGTGTAAATTTTGAAGAACTAGAAGATGACAAAAGAAATAGAAGGGATCTCATTTCCTCAGGTACGTACACTGCGTTCAAAGTGTTCATCGTACAAAACATTTTTGTATTTTTTTATACAAAACATTTTCTTCTTGGTTTTTTATTTTGGTTTTCAATATTGCATCCTTTGTTATATTTTATATTTTAAAAAGCAAATGTAAAGTAACGTATCCTTCTAAGGCAAAGCTTGATGGTACGGATTTCGCAATGCAGTTACGGATTTCTTCCAAGGAGTTGTTAAGAATCTTCACAAACGGTTAGGTACGCATTGCGAAATCCATCCACATTATTGATTCTTGGTTTAATACGTTGTAGATTAATATTGTTTTCACTGTTAACCTAGGAATCCATGACTTGCATGAAATGAGATTGCACCATGACCGAATTCTTCAAATTCTACCGCTCATGTGTGACGTGGCAACAAGTAGAAATCTTGACTCGAAGCAAACTGCCTTCGTGAAAAAGGCAATCTTCCGAGCTGTAGAAGGAGGACAAGTGGAGTTCATTAAGGAGATGTGTAAGGCGAATCCAAGAATCCCACTAATAATGGGGGATGAAAGCGGCAGGACAATATTTCATTATGCCGTTGAATGTCGTCAAGAAAAAGTTTTTAGTCTTATATATCGGCTCAGTGAATATGATAGGAATCATATCTTAACAAGGGCAGATAATTTTAACAATACTATCCTACATGCAGCAGGGAGTTTATCTGCACATCTTAATCATATTCAAGGTGCAGCTTTGCAAATGCAAAGAGAGCTACAATGGTTTAAGGTCAGATTTTCTCACTTTATTACATAAATGTAACCTCAGACAATTACTTTGTTACATATCCCTGTAAAGATTTCAGAAAGGCATCGATGTTATTAGGAGTGGAACCATTTATTATATTGGACTTTCTATTTTGTTAGGTTTCCGATGTGGAATTCGTATATTCTTCAACAATCCCTATAGGCTATATATGTAATGTGAGTTTTCTTAATGAAATGTAGGAGGTGGAGCGTATTTTACACCCCCAGCACTTGGAAATAAGAAATAAGACCGAGCAAATAACAGCACGAGAACTATTCACCAAGAACCACAAAAAATTGGTGAAGGAAGGAGAAGAGTCAATGAAAGGGACAGCAACTTCTTGCACAGTCGTAGGTGCCCTCATTGTTACCATTATGTTTGCTGCGGCATTTACAGTTCCTGGTGGAAACAATCAAGATACAGGTTTTCCCATCTTCTTAAGAAAGAAGTTCTTTAGGGTTTTTCTTATTTCAGATTCTATATCACTCTTTTCTTCGACAACATCAGTGATGATATTCTTGGGAATTCTCACATCACGTTATGCAGAAGACGATTTCCTCAGGTCTTTGCCCACAAAAATGCTATTAGGCCTTTTCACCCTTTTTTTATCTATCGCCGCCATGATGGTTGCTTTTTCGTCAACTCTTTTTATTATGCTTGAGGGAGAATCATGGGTATCTATTCCAATCAGTTTGCTTGCCGGCGTTCCAATCGCCTCGTTTGTGTGGATGCAGTTCCCCCTCTTTCTTGACATTTTCATGTTTACTTATGGAAGAGGAATACTTGACAAGAAATGCAGAGCCTGGGAATAAAATCCTAATTATGCGGTGTGATGTTTGTCTTCTGATGTCATGTGATGTTCGTCTTTGGCTTTGTCACTTTTAAGAAATTTTTGTGAAATATGTAAAGAAAACACAATATACGTGTGTTTCTATATATCTATTTCGTTCAAATAATACCATCCTTATAATTAACTTTGTTTGAATGTTTTATGAATTATGTAAAGAAAAGACAATATGTTGTGATTTCTATTGAAATGTTTCAGTCTTGTGATTAGGATTTGTAATTCGTCTAGAGTAAATACCATACTCCTAGGGTTTACATGCTTGTTCGCGGTTTTCATTGATCTTAATGAGTTTCTATGTGTTGATATTTGACCTAAATACCTTAAGCGAATTGCATGTAGGAATATACGAGTTAGCCTAAATACCATAGGTAATTCATGAAGAAGAAAAACTAAGCGGCGACATCAAATTGTTAGTTAATAGGTAGGTGAATAGGAGGCTAGATCGGATTAATAGTGGAGAATTCATTGTCCTAGTGCTTTTATTAATTTGAATTTCTCATCCTTGTGTTTTGTGACTTTCTACTTATTTTGTCTTTTAATTTCGTTGTTAATTAAATCATTCTTTCAAAAATCCCTTTCATGTTTACGTGATTATGCTACGTGTTTAATTTCTTGTTTATATAATTAGAGTAGTTAAAGTATTTTGTGAAGTAAATTAGGTTAGACTAATTGGAAGTTGAACTCAATACAATTGCAGCTTTATTATCACAATACAAATCCATGGGTTTCTGGGGTCTAAACCCAAGATCTCTCAACCATCTTCTCAACCATAGTAACTCGCACACACCTTGAGCCATACCACGGTACTCGGCCTATGCACTAGACCTAGACACCACTTTTTACTTTTTACTCCACCAAGTAACAAGATTATCACCAACAAATGTGAAATACCTAGACGTAGAACGTCTATCAGTGACTGAACCAGCCCAATCAGCATCCGTATACCCTTCCACATCTGAATGACCATACTTGCAAAACATTAACCCATTTTCAGGAGTTACTTTCAGATACCTCAAAATGCGCATCATAGCACCCATATGATCTTCACTAGGAGAATGCATAACACTCACTGCATATGCAATATCATACCGTGTATGAGATAAATAAATCAATTTCCCCATGTCGCTGATAACGCTCTTTATTTGTAGGGACTTGATCAGGATACAACCCCAACTTATGATTCTATTCACTAGGGGTATCAATTAGTTTACAATCCAACATTCCAGTTTCTGCAAGTAAATCCAGAATATACTTTCTTTGAAACAAAAAGATACCATGTTTAGATCTGGCAACTTCAATCCCAAGAAAGTACTTCAAATCATCCAATGACTTCATCTCAAACTCGAAAGCTAGAATTCTAAAGATTTTGCATTTCTGCTTGATCATCTCCAGTCACAATCTTATCATCAACATAAATAATTAAAGCTGTCAATTTACATTTATGACGCTTTAGAAACAAAGTATGGTATGAGTTACTCTGCACATACCCAAATTTCTTCATAAATGCTGCAAATCTCCCAAACCACGCTCTTGGAGACTGTTTCAATCTATATAAGACTTCCGCAACTTACACACAACACCTTCCTTAGAGGTTATAGGAATACCATGAAGGAGATCCAATTAAATCTCTTCCTTGAGGTCACCATGTAGAAATACATTTTTGACATCAAATTGTATTAAGGGCTAATCGCAGTTAGCAACTAGGGACAATAGTACACGCACAGTATTGAGTTTTGCCATTGGAGGAAAGATTTCTAAATAATCCACTCCATAGGTCTTAGTATAACCCTTTGCTATCAATCTAGCCTTATAACTGTCAATGGAACCATCAGCTTTATGCTTCAAAGTAAACACCCATCTGCATCCAACAACTTTCTTCCCTTGTGGCAAAGGAACTAAATCCCATGTTTTATTCTTGTTTAAGGCATCTATTTCAATATTCATGGCATCCATCCATTTGGGGTTAGATAAAGCATACTGCAGCTTAGTTGGCACACATACACAGATAATTAACACAAATATGATACATATGAGTTAGACAAACGATGAGTTGACACATAATGGCTAATGTGATATTTAGGCTTAGCATGTATATCAGGAGAATATTGTAATTTAGGTTTCCCACGCGTGGTTCGTGGGGGTAACTGATAATTTGACACATATAGATCATTAGAAATTACCTCACTTGATTCACTATCACAAGTAGATTGGGGCACTGGTAGGGTATAGGGGGTATTGCATTGAACTCATCTATACAAGAATCACTGTCATTATTTTCATATACAGGCGACTAGTCACTTGGTTCAATGTGATCAGTCGTTTCGACACCGAGAGCACCCGCTTCATCTCCAAATATGGACGATCGATCAAGTTCCAAAGGGCAATCAATCGTTTCTTCACAGAGCCCACAAGTTTTATCTTCAGATATAGGCGACTGGTCACTTGCTTCAGTGCGACAGGTCGTTTCCTTCCCGAGAGCAGTATCTTCAAACACTTCATTCTCCAATCTAAAACTCTTCAATTCACTCCCCTTTTCCCCCTCAATTGGAGAGGAGGGAGAGACATAATAGGACACTTCTTCATGGAAAGTCACTTCTAAAGCAACATGCACCTTCTGGGTAGGTGGATGATAGTACTTATGACCCTTCTGAGTAGAAGAGTAACCAATAAAGACACATCGCAGAGCACAATAATCAAGTTTATTCCGTTGATGAGAGTAGACATGAACATAGGCAACACAACCAAAAACTTTAGGGGGCAACTTGGAGACTGAGACAGAGGAAACATGGTCACCAAACACATCATGTGGAGTCTTGAAATCAAGAACCCGGCTAGGAGTACGATTAATCAAGTAGGCAATAGATAAAACAGCATGCCCCCAAAGATGATGGGGAACATACATGTCCAACATAAGGGAGCGGGCAACTTCAAGTAACTAACGATTCATACGTTCAAACACACTATTAGGATTTTATAGAGAGCTCTTAAAATAGCTTTCTAGTGTTTTTAGCTAAATTTTAACTAAAAAATAGAGAGCATGATTGTGGATGCTTTAATAAGATTTACTCTCTTATCAGGTCTCTTCCACTTCTTTTACGAGAAGGTCTATATGTTTTTTTTTCCTTTCTCCACTCGTGTTTTACTGGCATGTATGTATGTATTTTTTTTTTCTTAAGTAACCCAAACAAATTTCTTTAGACTACTGTGATTGTGGAATCATTGCAATAATATATTAAACCAAAGAAAAACAATCTCTAATAGATCAAACGACATATATTCCGTCTGACATGATTATTGTTCCTTCCTTCCTTCCTTCCTTTCTCTCTCGAAAATGAGTTCCTCATTCCTTTCCCTTTGTCTTTTCTCTTTGCTGTTTCTTCTTTGTCATTTTTGTCTTCTCTCTTATTTTTCTTCTTTTCTTTATGTTTCTTCCTTGTCATTTCTTTCTTCTTTCTCCTTTCTCTTTTCTTTTTATTTCTTCTCTCTTTTCTTGTTCCTATTTCTCTCCGCCATGTTTATTCTCTCTCTTTCTTTCTTTTTGTCTTCTCTATTTATTTATGCGATCCTTGAAAAATGAAAACCATCCTTTAAAATGAATAAATAAATAACCCTAGCACCCGAGTCGATAATCCAAGCGAATTTTTGAGAGGGCGTATGAAAAGTAGAACCTTTGATGGTGGCGATAGAAGCACGAGTCTGCGTAGCCAGGTCAGCATGATTGACCGCATGCTGCTGTGAGTCTGCAATAAGGGGGAGAATTGTAGGGGTTCCTGACATCGCAGTGGAAGTAAGATGTGATATGAGAATGTGAGGAATTTTGATTTGAGGAATTTGATGTATGAAGTTTATGTAGGAATTGGATTTGAGAGGTATGTGTATAAGATTTGAGGATATGTGTTTAGGGATTTTGATAAGAGGATTTGAGGACTTTAGATTTGAGGGATTTGGATTTGGGGAAAAATATGAGGAATTTGATATTGTGTTTTGGATTTGAATATGAGAAATTTGATATAAGGGTTTAGAGACAACCTAGGATCGATTGCTCTGATACCATGCTAAAATATGAATATGATTTGAATACTTTGGGTTAGGTTTTATTCTTCTCCATAAGGAGGTATATATAAGAGTTTACATGAGTGCTTTACAAGGGAAATAGATACAGTAATCAATTATGATAATATTTCCTAATTATACAATGATTTGTCAACTATATAGAATAGGAAAGTAAATCCCTTAATTAATCAAGGAAATAAATCTCCTTGATTAATTAGGAGACTCACGTCAACAGAATTTATGACGGTTAATAATAATAAAACTCAAATTCTTTCTTAAGTTGCGTAATAAGATTTACTCTCTTATCAAGTCTCTTCCTCTTCTTTTACAAGAAGGTCTATATGTTTTTTTTTCTTTCTCCACTCGTGTTTTACGGGCATGTATGTATGTTTTTTTTTTTTCTTAAGTGACCCAAACAAATTTCTGTAGACTACTGTGATTGTGGAATCATTGCAATAATATATTAAACCAAAGAAAAACAAACTCTAATAGATCAAACAACATATATTCCCTCTGACATGATTATTGTTCCTTCCTTCCTTCCTTCCTTCCTTTCTCTCGAAAATGAGTTCCTCGTTCCTTTCCCTTTATCTTTTCTCTTTTCTGTTTCTTCTTTGTCATTTTTGTCTTCTCTCTCATTTTTCTTCTTTTCTTTATGTTTCTTCCTTGTCATTTCTTTCTTCTTTCTCCTTTCTCTTTTCTTTTTATTTCTTCTATCTCTTTTCTTGTTCCTCTTTCTCTCCACCATCTTTATTCTCTCTCTTTCTTTCCTTTTGTGTTCTCTATTTATTTATCCGATCCTTGAAAAATGAAACCATCCTTAAAAAATAAAATAAAAACCCTAGCTACACGAGAGAGTTGAGAAAGAGAGAGATGGAGGTATGTAATTAAGATGTTATTGTTGATATATTATGATATATGTTTTATTTTTGGTTCTCACTCTATTAATTAGCATACCAAATAAAATTTGGTTCTCATTGTTTATATAGATCTTCCATACCCCCAAAAAAAAAAATTAGCACACTCCTAGAAAAATTCCTGGTTCCACATTGGGCACAAGATATTTAGACTAAGGCTTCAACCTGGTGCTTTAGGATGTATACTAACATACAACCTGTAAATTTGGCTGTAACTGAAACAAGATGATTCACGCTTGTTTTTCAATTGAATTTGAGCAACATCTGCAACATTTTTATATTTCTTTTTTGTTTGACACGAAAAAAAATTTATTTTTGATGCGCACACCTTCCTTTTTTATACAACACTTGCCAACAATAATCTTTTTGGCCTAACTCCCAAATATAGTTGAATGGAAACAAGTTATGTCCTTCTGTTCCAACTCAATCTGTGAGTGTGTGTTTAATTTTCTTTTTCTTGTTTGTTCTAACGTATATGCTCGATTGACATAATACCACCATGGGTCAATTGGCAGATTGAACATGGCAGCTACAACTGTCACTAGTGCAATCCCTAATTCCCCAGTTCTTGACCAGTATAACTATGAAGATTGGAGTTTCCGGATTAAACTCTACTTGTTAGCTGAAGATCTTTGGGACGTTGTGGAAGCCACCACCGAAACTCCTAAACGAGAAGATGATGAAGCTAAGTTTAAGGCTTGGAGGAAGAAAGATGCCAAGGCTTTAATTGTAATCCAGAATTATTGCGGGTCTGCTAATTACTCTTTAATCTGGGGCACTGAGATCGCCAAAGCTGCCTGGGATACTTTGGCCGAAACGCTAAACCCAGCTCAAGGTACGTAGTCAAAATAAGCATGCATGTTTTACACCTAAATGACTCTGACAGAATGGTGGGCACATCACGAAGCGCGGCATCTGTATATATGTATGGTTCGATCTAGGTTACGGTATTTTCATTTTTTATTTTTATGAAGGTACAGCTGCAGTAGTAAACATTATTTGACTCTGCACAAGGCTGAGTAAAACTATATTGCATTTTTCGTCCTCGACAATAGGTAGAATATTCATATTGTGGGTGCTTTACGCATTTGTAATTGAATTTTTAAGTGTTCACTTGTATGTGTATGATTGCTAACAAATTTTTTCATTGAGTGTAGGACATATGTGGCATAAATTTCTCCCAAATATATAAAATGCTTTTTTTTAAAATAAAAAAAAAATTGAAATGGTCCCTGAATTTATGCTCGAGTTCCATTTTGATTCTCTAACTAAATTTTTCAATCCATTGGTTCTCCAACTTTCTCTTTTGTGTTAAATTGGTCCCTCCATCAAATTTGTCATCAAATTAAGGGGTAAAATTGTCAATTTGTGTTCTAATCTCCTATAAAACGACCATTCCATCTTTGTAACGAACATTTCCCTCCATAAGACGTTTCTCTTATGGGATAGAGTTTCAATTTGGAGGAGAGAGTAATGGCTATGGAGGGAAATGTTTGTTACAAAGTTAGGTTGGCCAATTTAGGAGATTAGTGCCCAAACTGATGGTTTTATTCCTCAATTTGATGGCAAATTTGATAAAACTTGATTGGTGGGACCAATTTGACACTAAAGAGAAAGTTGAAGGACCAATGGTGTGAAAATTTTAATTGAATGACTAAAATAAAACTCGTACATAAGTTCAGGGACTATTTCGATCAAAACCCCAGTATAAACGTATGGTTGTATTTCCTTCATCAATTTAAACTTATTGTGTCTTAATTCTCATAGAGACTTCTAGTCAATATTAGTTAAAAGAAACACTGTTTGGCAAAAAAAAATTTCACAAATCATAGTTTAACACATATGCTAAATCCAAATAAAAAAGATCTGTAATATTAAATCATAAACTTTCGTAGGACCTGAAGGCGATGCCAATGACTTGTACATGCCTTTCTTCCAAACTTTGTTAGACAATGATTGGGATGCTGCCATGGAGTATGTTAGGCAACATCCTGAGAAACTAAATGCGACCTTTGAACAATTCGACAATGGGACAGCTCTTCATTTCGTAGTCTCAAACGGGAGGTTTGAAATTGCAAAAGAGTTGGTGCAGCTAATGAGCGAGGAAGACTTAGAAATACTAGACTCTATTGGTCGAACAGCTCTACATTTAGCTTTATTACATCGAGGAGATTCCCATGAAATAGTTAAGTGCATGGTTGAAAAGAACAAGAAATTACTTAGCATTCGTTTTAACAATGATGAAATTGCAATTCCATTTGTCTTGGCGACTATAGAAGGAAGGGTAGCAATGTCTCAGTATCTCTGTTCTGCCTCCCCACTGGAAACTCTGGAGGACCTTGCCTATGCCGGTGTAGTTATGTCTGCGTGTGTGGTGAAAAGCCGATTTGGTAGGTATAAATACCCTTCTGTTTGTGCTGCACTTTAGCTCTCCTCTTTACTAGCGGTGACTTAAATATGTTCCTGTACAATTTATTATTTTTTACAAATCTTTTTCCGCATAATTATATTGTTTTTTTTTTCACTCCGCTGTACAGATATTCTGTTGGATTTAGTTCAGCGCCATCCGAAGGCGGCTTTTACTGAAAACAAGTCTAAAGTAAGCCCTTTTTCGCTTTTGGCTGGTATGCCTTCTTTTTCTTAAGTGCAGGCAAGCTCAAATTCTGGGAACGATGGATTTATCATGGTTAATAATAAGAAAGCTCAAATTCTTTCTTAAGTTGCCTAATAAGATTTACTCTCTTATCAGCTCTTCCACTTCTTTTACGGGAAGGTCTATATTCTTTTTTCTCCACTCCTGTTTTACTGGCATATCTATATGTGTGTTTTTTTTTTCTTTCTTAAGTAACCCAAAAAAATTTATTTAGACTGCTGTGATTGTGGGATCATTGCAATAATACACTAAACCAAAGAAAAACAAACTCAAATAGATCAAAAGACATATATTGACTCTGACATGATTATTGTTCCCAAACTATCCAAATTTGTTCTACTTCAGATCTTCATAAGAGTGTCGATTTTATTGTGTCGTGTTCTTATCTTAATAGGTATGCACGTACCACCTACTCCTACTATCAATACCGAAAAAGAACCTACTATCGATGCCTTTAACGATGCTCGTACTAATGCTCAAAAACTAGAAGGCGATCAAGCTAATCAAAGGCATCTTATTTGCCTCATTTGCATACGTACGTTGTCAGGAGTGCCATTTGGTTATTGTTAATGCTTACTTATTCCATATGGTGCTTCTAGAATAATTCACATCTTTATTACTCCATATAGTTATACATTCACATCTTTCTTCCATGCATAGTATGCACCAATTCTAAGTTTTTGCGGGATGAACTGCAGGAGTTGGGGAGTATTGTACATCCTGTACGTCGTGAAACTAAAAATCTGAAGATCGTATGACACCAAGGGCCCTATTTACCAAGAAGCATAAGGAATTGGTGAAAGACGGCGAAAAGTCAATGAAAGAAACAGCAACTTCTTGTACCGTTCGATGTTGTTACTTTTTTCAATAAGCTTGTAAAGAAAAGACAACGTATGTGATGTGCTTCAATTTCTATTTTCGAGTTAGTTACACAAGCACTCTGTATTATTATTATTTTTTCGATATTCTATTATTGAACGCGAATCATGCAGTGTTTGGAGTCTTCGGACATGATTTACACAAACACTCATAATTAAACACACCAATCTGGCTAACCACACAGTGGTTCTAACTCTGATTCTCTCTCCCTCGCTCAGAGATCGAAGTGTATCAATCCGTCAATGTGGTCCACGCTTCTGTAGCAGAATGACAATTGATCATCTCAGAGAAAGCATCATCAGAAAGACTAGCAGCAATGAGGTTCAAGATTGTTGTATCTATAGCTTCCCATTCCTTAGAATCACCATTATTAGAATCAGTAGGAGCCACAACAATACCATCAAGAAATCCAGACAGGCGATGAACTTTGAGAAATTTTTCCACTTGATAGCTCCATTGAACGTAATTACTCTCATCAAGTTTCAGTGTAATGTAATCGCATGCATTATGAAGCAAATCCAACGGAGTAACAGAATTCTTCCCCATTTTAAGCAAAATTAGGGTTTACATAGTAAAATACAGAGATTGAAATTGAGTTGCAGGAAAGGAACAAGGCAACCACAAGCAAGAATGCTAAGAGAACGAAGAACAAGATGCGAAAATCTAGAAAATAGAGATGAGTCAACACAGAAGCCTTTGAAGAAAGCAAAATCTCAAGCTCGAAGAACAGAGAGATTCGAATACCGGTTACCGGAGAATGAAGCAGCGAAGCAAGGATCGCCGATGATAATCAGAGGCGCTCCTCTGACACCATGATAGCTTCCTTCAGAGACTCCATGTGGATGAACTCAATTAAGCTTCCACGTGAACAATACACGTGGCACAAGACTAAGGCTTCAATCTGGTGCTTTAGGATGTACACTAACATACAACCTGTAAATTTGGCTGTAACTGAAACAAGATGATTCACACTTGTATTTCAATTGAATTTGAGTAACATGCGCAACATTTTTATATTTCTTTTTTGTTTGACACTAAAAAATTTATTTTTGATGCGCACATCTTCGTTTTTTATACAACTGCCAACAATAATCTTTAATTCCCAAGTCCTTTTCCAAGTCTTATGTAATTGCAAAGTCTTTTTTAATTGCCAAGTCTTTTGCCAAAGTCTTTTTTAATTGGTGATTTGTTAGCTTGGTTTTTCTGAATGCTAGCATGGGTTTCAAGGTTATGCGCATTAGACGCATAAAATATTTCTTCCTAGGCCATATACGCATTATCTATCAAGGTGGCGGCCCTAAAATATTTTCATGAAGACCCCACTTACTACTCACCAAAGTTTGGAGTACATTTTAAAAAGGCTTAAATACTTTTTGGTCAGTAGGTTCTATATGAAAATTTAATTTGATCATTGAGTAAAAAATTTAGTCAAATTAGTCACCGTGTTTTTCAAAGTTTACAATTTATAGACATTTTGTTATCTTCAGTTCAATAAAGTTTTTGTTTTTATTTTTTAAGGAAGCACCTTTAGTCTTCTTCCTTTAACTCAACAAGTTAAGGTGTATTATGTTATTATAAAAAAAAATTGGGGGAAATCATGGGAAGAACATAACGAAATGTTTATAAATTGTAAACTTTGAAAAATGCGATGATTAATTTGACTAAAAAAAATATCTCAGTGTCCAAAAAAATATTTAACCCTAAAAAATTACGTCTCTAAATACTAGAAAAACCGCACACTCTTGAATCTGAGTCCATTACTAAACAATTGATGGGATAATATAATACAGTCCTGATCTCTTGGACCACAGGAGTCCAAGAGATTGTGGTCACTCACCGTTGGATATTAATCTAATGGTTCAAAAAAGTTTCTTAAAAGGAGTTCAAGATTGAGTGAACCGTTGAATTTACATCCAACGGTGAGTGACCACAAATCTCTTAGATTCCTGTGGTCCAAGAGATCAGGACTGTAATATAATAATATATAGATGCTTTATAAATGATTGCCAAGTCTTTTTTAATTGCCAAGACTTTTTCCAAGTCTTTTGCCAAAGTCTTTTTTAATTGGTGATTTGTTAGCTTCTTTTTAGTCTTCGCTAATTTGTTATCTAGAAGTCAGAAGTGAGTTTGCCTATATCTATGTGCACATAGTGCGAATTTACAAGCTAGCTTCTACCTGCAGCCTTTTTACAACTCAATCTGTGAGTGTGTTTGTTTAATTTTCTTTTTCTTGTTTGTTCTAACGTTTATGCTCGATTGACATAATACCACCATGGGTCAATTGGCAGATTGAACATGGCAGCTACAACTGTCACTAGTGCAATCCCTAATCCCCCAGTTCTTAACCAGTATAACTATGAAGATTGGAGTTTTCGGATTAAACTCTACTTGTTAGCTGAAGATCTTTGGGACGTTGTGGAAGCCACCACCGAACCTCCTAAACCAGAAGATGGTGAAGCTGAGTTTAAGGCTTGGAGGAAGAAAGATGCCAAGGCTTTAATTCTAATCCAGAATTATTGCGGGTCTGCTAATTACTCTTTAATCTGGGGCACTGAGACCGCCAAAGCTGCCTGGAATACTTTGGCCGAAATGCTAAACCCAGCTCAAGGTACGTAGTCAAAACAAGCATGCATGTTTTACACCTAAATGACTCTGACATTATTCCACTCTGCATAAGGCTGAGTAAAACTATATTGCATTTTTCGTCCTTGACAATAGGTAGAATATTCATATTGTGGGTGCTTTACGCATTTGTAATTGAATTTTTAAGTGTTTACTTGTATGTGTATGATTGCTAACAAATTTTTTCATTGAGTGTAGGACATATGTGGCATAAATTTCTCGCAAATATATAAAATGCATTTTTAAAAAAAAATTTGGAATGGTCCCTGAATTTATACTCAAGTTCCATTTTGATTCTCTAACTAAATTTTTCAATCCATTGGTTCTCCAACTCTCTCTTTTGTGTTAAATTGGTCCCTCCATCAAATTTGTCATCAAATTAAGGGGTAAAATTGTCAATTTGTGTTCTAATCTCCTCTAAAACGACCATTCCATCTTTGTAACGAACATTTCCCTCTATAAGACATTTCTCTTATGGGATAGAGTTTCAATTTGGAGGAGAGAGTAATGGCTATGGAGGGAAATGTTTGTTACAAAGTTAGGTTGGCCAATTTAGGAGATTAGTGCCCAAATTGATGGTTTTACCCTTCAATTTGATGTCAAATTTGATAAAACTTGATTGGTGGGACCAATTTGACACTAAAGAGAAAGTTGAAGGACCAATGGTGTGAAAATTTTAATTGACTAAAATAGAACTTATGCATAAGTTTAGAGACCATTTCGATCAAAACTCCAGTATAAAATTATGGTTGTATTTCCTTCATCAATTTATACCTCGATGGGCCAAAATGGAAATAAAAGCATGTGGACCTTAATTAAAAACTCAATGGACTCCAACGAATATAAGCAAATGGACCAAATCCATTACCACCTTAAAAAGGTTTAGAGATGGGACCTAGATGCCAATTGAGTGTCTATAGAATAACTCTGTTTGTCTTAATTAATTGATATTTTCTTATCATGTGTGCGATGCAGAGGAGTTGTTTCCGTTGGTGCCACGGGAAGACTTGAATATCAATCCGACGTCGAATGATGGTATGTGATCTCTCGTAAACACTTTTTTTTTTTTTTTTTCTTGTTCTGTTTCCCTTCAATATCTAATCTTTAACTTATCCACTGACTGACAAGAATTTTCAAGAATTTTGTTTGAGTGAGTTGGACGCTGACATTCTTAGCAAATTGTAATTTATTAAAACAATAAAAACTTGGCAGGAAATGAGAGTATCTTAGTGCATATCGATGAGTTCGGCCTCCATCAACCCTTCATTGTTAATGTGATAATGGGCGATTGGGATTTAGTGAGGGAGTATCTTAGTCGAAATCCCGAAGCAATCAGAGAAAGAGGTTCAATATCAGGTGCGACAGCTCTTCACCTGGCAGTTTCGTATGAAAATGTAAATATGGCGAAAGCGTTGGTGGAGTTGATGACGGAGGAAGACTTGGAAATACAGGACGCTAATGGTGCAACAGCTATGGTCTACGCTTCGAATAAAGGAATCACAGAATTGGCTAAGTGCATGATTGAAAAAAACAAGAAACTGATTAGCCTTCCATGTCCTCCAGACAACATAATTCCACTTGTCCGGGCTTATTCTATCGGCCATTGGGAATTGGCTCGCTACCTCTATTCTGTTACTCCACTCGAAGCTCTGTTGCAAGACGACGGCTGCGGTGGCGCTGAGATTGTTTCGGAGAGTTTCAGGGCCAAAAAATTAGGTACGTGTTTCCAATTTAACCTTTTGCCATATAATAAGATTCATTCGTTTTTCTTGTCACTCCTCCTCTACCCTTTTTGTAGATATTGCATTGGATTTAATTCGGCGTTGCCCAAACTTAGCCGTTGCTAAAAACTACTCTGGGTTGACCCCTTTGCAACTGTGCGTTACTATGCGCTCTGGATTTTTAAATGGAATGCATCTCAAATTTTGGCAACAATGGATTTATGACTGTTAGTATTACATCTCTCTACTATTTATTTAAAGTTATGTCCCATATTTTTTATTTTTTTTGGGACTTCATATAATAATTTATTTTTTGGTCTAATTAAAATACGAAAGTAAAAACAGAAAATTAAAATCAACACCTCCTGTGGACTTTTCCCAATACCAGCCACCCACACTTTCCACCTTAGTCACCAAATTGATTTTCCCACCCAACCCCAGCAACACACCCCCCTCGGTTTTGATCTCCCTAGCACCCACCAAGCCCAATAGATCTCTCTCTCTCTCTCTCTCTCTCTCTCTATCTCCTCCCTGATCAATAACTCATGCACTATAGCAGCCAAACCACCGCCTGAGCCAACCTACCCGGGGCACTTACCCCCACACCCGACTCTTTCCGACGCACACAGAACCTACACCCACGAACTCTCTAAGAATGCCACCAGTCCGTTGTGGCTGGTATCCACCTTTTGGATACGAGCCCGCAGTTGGTGATGGCTGGGCTTCTGCCCTAGTGATTGCAGCAAAAAGCCCAGCTGAAACACAACCCAAAGCCTAGTAAATAAGTTTGAATTTTCATCTCTCCGGTGATAAAGAAATGATTACAAATCAATTACTGTTAACTACTTGAATTACAAATCAATTACTTAAATTTCATTATGAAATGCTAAGAGGACCACATTATTGTACCACGATGTGTGGCACGTATAAAAATGAAACCTGTACTTGTATCGGTACATTCTATTCCTATTAAAGAGGTAGTATACAATATAGTAAAATATGTTCTCTTTCGTTGGAAGCACTTTGTGTTCAGAGGCAAGCTAAACTCTGAGCGGAGATTAATCCCACCATTCAGATGTGAGGATACCTCATAGTATTTACCAACCAAAAATATATATATATACGTTCTCCTAACATCACATATTTATTATTGTTGTGTATGAAAGAGGTATGGTAAAAATAATGTGTTCTTATACCATCACTCATTCATTATTGTTGTATATGCACATGAACTTCCATGTTCACGACACAAAAATCACTATATAGGGGAAAGCTCTTACATCAAAAGGAAATATTTAACGTATTGATTAGCATTTGTTCTTTTGTTGATAACTTTATAGGTATACACGTACGACCTGATTCAGCAGTTTATGATATTCGCATAAATGTTGAAAAAGGAGAAGATGACCCAATTAATAAAAGGGATCTCATAGTTCGCTCAGGTATAATATATCCGAAAGGTGGCATTACAGTTTTTACTGATTTTTTTATTTATTTTTAATTTTAATTTCTAAGTTGAATAAGGCCAGTTTTGATTGTTTTGAAGATCAACATTGAGGTTAAAACTTAACATTGTGATAAAAGTATCACATGGTTTGTTTATTAAAATAAACCTACTAAGCACTTAACATATGTGGGTTAGTTTAGTTGATTAGGCAATGTATCTTTCTCCTTATACTTAAGTTTGTGTCCCTCCCCAAACGTTAGAGTAGTTTAAGATAGCGTATTGTAAACAAAAAATTAACTAATGAATACCTATTTATCATCATAACCTATCAGAGACATTAACAAGAAAATAGCAATGTTAGGTATGCCACATTTATATACCACCTTATGTACCACCTCTTTAAGAGCACTTCCACCCTATGGGCAAAGGCAAGGCAAGGGCTATCACTATTTACGTGAATAGTGGCATCTCTTGCAATTTTGTTTCCATCCCTATGGGCTTAGGCAAGGGCAAATACTATTCACATGAGATATGATGAGATGAATTTGTATAGAGTTTTTGGTGTGGGAACTAAAGATATGGCTAGGTATTTATAAAAAAAAATATCTGAAAATTTGCATTTATTTATTTATTTATTTTCCAATTTTTTTTTGTTTGCTAACGTCAGCATTGTGTCATTTTGCTCAGGCAGCAACTCGGGCTAAACTTGCCCGTGGGCTTGCCTGGGCTCGTGGGACCCACCCCTTGCCTGGGTTGGACTTGGCGTGGTGGTGTTGGATTCTGGCCCTTGGGCTCCCTCCGGCCTGGGTTGGCCTTGAGCGCTAGAGATGCTCTAATAGGGATGGAGTCCACTAATACAATGGAGTCCACTAATAAATGTATTACACAAAGTAGTATATAAATGGGTAATGTTAGGCGTACCACATCTTTATACTATATTGTGTATCACCTCTCTAATAAAGTTGGAGCCCACCAATACAACGAAGTCTACCTCTATTACAGAGGTGGTACACAATTTGATATAAAAATGTAATAAACCTAACTCCTATATAAATATAGTATGACTAGCAATTTTTTTTTTTTTTTTTGGTTACAAAATGGGACCGAGTGCCCAAACCAAACAATTACATAGGGATTATTAACCTGGGACTAGGGGTACTGCTAGCATTTTTCATAAGAACAAGAGGGAGGGAATAATAAGGGTGTGGGATAACATGTTTTGACGTGGCTCACTAACTGCTCCTCATATATGTGTAAAATTTAATATTGTCAGTACGTAGAGTTTTTCTTTTTCAGAATGAAAATGAATGAAACCAGAGCATTTAAATACATAACTATTTGAGGAACGTCCTCTGTAAAAACCATTTGTATAGTCAGATCAAGCAAAAATCTCGATATATTTTAAATAGAAAGATTTATTATTATACCCAAATATATGTACATGTCCAAGTACTAACGTGCTACTGCGGAATATAATACTGGCCTATGACACTGAGAACATACAACATAGCGTATGGCCTTGTTCACCCTGACCATATTATACATAAAACGACTGACTATACTAGCGTAGGAACTTTGAGGCATGCGTGCTTCCCCAATTTGCATGTCTCTGGTCATATTTGTGGCGAGAAGTTAAATATTTTGTCAAAGAAGAAAAAGTTGTATGTATATATATATTTTTTTATATTTTTTTGAAGCATGTATACCGTTATCTCACTATAATAAATCTATTCTAATTAGGTGTAAGAAGTGGGTTTATTGTCCTGATCAAGTGGCATTTCCCACATCTATATGTTGAATTTAAATTCTAAAATCAATGATTGTACATGTATTAAAATTTGAATGAATTCATGACATTAAAATGACATTGTACGTTACCATCACACACAAAATTTGTGATTAAAATATTCTCTAATGCAAACACATTTCAATTTGCAATAGGTATGGGTATACTGCGAGGACTTGTTCCAAATCCCCGTGAACTTTTTGGTAATTAAGTAATGTTAAATATCCACACTTTGTTAATCCTTTCCTTCGATTTTCAGTACGTATAATTATTCATTCTCTTAAATCTTATTTTGGTCTTAGTAATTAATATTGTTTTATTTATGCCATCCTAGGAATTAATCACATATATAAGATGAAATGGACCCACGAAAGAACATCTGAAATTCTACATTCCATGTGCGAAGTGATAAAGGATAAAAGTAGTAAACAACTGCAAGGAAGTGTCGTGGAAGCAGCATTCTTCGAAGCCATTAAACAAGGGCATGTTGAGTTTATTCGTGAGATATTTCGAGCAAACCCACCAGCGTTTGGGCTCACTGGTGAAAATGGGAAGAGCATGCTTCAGTTTGCCATTGAATGTCGTCAAGAAAAAGTCTATTTCTTTTTATATAAATTTACCGGAATAGCGCCTCATTTGTTAACGAGAACAGATCAGTTTAGCAATACGTTGCTACATGCAGCAGCGAGTTTATCCCCAATTGCACAGCTTAATCAAATCCAAGGTGCCGCGTTGCAAATGCAGAGAGAATTACAATGGTTCAAGGTCAGAATTTCTCTACACATTTTCAAGGATTAGAAAATATTCTTTTCCTTTTTTATTGCTCTAAAAGCATATATTCGGGGATTAGAAAATCAGTAATTGCTTCAACGAAATGCAGGAGATTGAAAACATTGTACCTCCCAAGATTCTTGAGGTTGTAAATATTACAGATGGCATGACAGCACGGGATTTATTTACTAAGAACCACAAAGAGTTGGCGAAAGAAGGAGAGAGATCAATGAAAGAGATAGCAACCTCTTGTACGGTTGTAGGTGCTCTTATCATTACCATCATGTTTACTGCAGCATTCACAGTTCCAGGTGGAAATAACGGAAATACAGGCATGCCCTTGTTCTTAAATGAAAAGTTGTTTAAGGTGTTTATAGTTTCTGATGCCCTATCACTCTTTTCTTCCACGACTTCTGTAATGACATTTTTGGGAGTCCTCACCTCACGCTATGCCGAAGCTGATTTCCTTAAATCATTGCCAACGAAAATGATTATAGGCCTTTTCACCCTCTTTTTCTCCATAGCCACCATGATGGTTGCGTTTGTTTCTACCCTTTTTATTATGTTGGGTGAAAATTCATGGATTGTGATTCCAGTCATTTTACTTGCTAGTGCCCCTGTCGTCTCCTTTGCATGGATGCAATTCCCCCTCCTTGTTGAGATCTTCATTTCTACTTATGGAGCAGGAATATTTGCCAAAAAGGGCAAACCTTTGGCAGCAACAGACGTCTTGTGACACGAATCGATCTGTCTGATTCGTAAGGGAAGAACTTGTATCAATATCTCAATTTCAATTCAAACATGGATTTTTATGTCATTTTTGCTGATATTTGTTTCAATCAATTCTAAGAAAGTTTTAAGGACTTGTGCAAAGAAATAAAATGATATACGTGTTCCGGTTTGTATCTTCTTTGGGCCTGAACTACAATTTTTATGCGATGGCCAAACTTTGATACAGGGTTTAGTTTCCTTCGTTTCAAGTTCTACTATTATTTCGTACCCCTTTTATTGTTATTAATTCTGCCTAATTAATGGAACCCAACAATACAATTTTAGAGAAATTAAAATGTTTTCTATACAACAATCCCTTCTTCCTACATTAACCTCACTAATCTAAACTCATCACACATCACATAACATGCACAGATTCATAATGAGAGCCTCGCACAATCTTGTAAACTGAGTACTGAAATGGTGGAGGGCAGATTGAATGAAGAACTTCCAAAACATAAAGGACCATTTAGATGTGTATTGAACTGTTTTGTTACTTTGACTATATAGACTTTAGTAGACTGTTCGCATAGCATCTCCAACAACCTCTTTAAAAGCTTTGAGACACTAAAATAGGTGAGTCACACATTAACAAAATCTTCTCCAACAGCCTTGTCAAATCCAGTCACCAAATCTAGGACGACTCCTTCACTCTTCAAGGCATTTATTAAGTTTTGGAACAATAAGACACCATGACGCTTGCAGCCACAGAAAGCTGCCTTGGAATGATAAAAGCATACATGGGGTTGAGTCAACAATAATGAATTATTATTTAAATATTGATTTGGTATTATTAACAGAATTTAATATTTGTATTTGATTTTTTTTTTTTTTAAAGATCAAACATTAAATTAATTAATTAATTTCGTGCGTTCTTTTTGTTACAAATTCTACTAATAGTAAAAAATTCGATATTCTTTTATAAAATCACATTGAAGACAGTATTCCTTTACAAACTAAACTGAACTTTGAGCATTATTAACCAAAAATAAGTTTTCTTTTGTTTTTAGTTGACAACTGAGTCTCACTGACAGAAAAGAATGTTAACTGCACCAAAGCAACCGTGGCCTTAGTTCCTTTTTCTAGTAGTCACGGAAAAGAAAAAGAAAAAGAAAAGTCGTAACAGAACAGAATCTGCAAAATTAAACTTCAAATACCAGAAAATGAATCGTTAAATTATTTCTAGAGGAAGGACAAAACCTACATACTAATTTATGTGGTATTATTATTATAGCTCAATGTATTATTATTTTATGTGGTGTGCCCGTTTTCTACAGTACAATTGTTTTTAAAATACATTTCAGAATCTTAATAATGCTAATAGTATTCAAAAGCCAATTAATTACCTTTGAAATAAAAACAAATTGAAGTGATGTATGTTTTTCTAAGTTACTATTTGTTTTAAATAACTTGTATTGTTTCATTACCGATTACTTAATTATTACTCATTAATTAATTTGCGGTGAAACATCCAATGTTAAATGGTTGAAGTGTTTAAAACAGAAACGTTGAAGTGTTTCAAAATCTTTGGTCTATTTTTCCTTTTAATTGAAATTTCAAAGCAAGTATATATATATATTTTTAGAACAAGTATATATATTTGATTTTATTGTGTTGGGCATTTTTACATTTGCCTTCATTCATTTTGGTTGCCATCAATCTTCCTTTATATAATGGTCCTTTATAATCGTTTTCTTTAAATATCATTTTATTGTTCTCAATTGCTAAAAAGGTCTGCTTTACTTTTGGAAATCCTTCATATAAACGTGAGAAGCAATTATAAAGTTTTAATGTTGGTTTTTTATACACTATCTTTACG
Source organism: Prunus persica (assembly GCF_000346465.2). NCBI lineage: Eukaryota > Viridiplantae > Streptophyta > Magnoliopsida > Rosales > Rosaceae > Prunus > Prunus persica. Next base: position 23,258,535 of record NC_034011.1, read on the forward strand.
TGGTTTAATGCATTATGAAGGAATAAAGCATTATCTCTCAGCAGACAATTAAGTTTACTTTTTATGAAGATAAATTTGATTTGAATACTCAATTGTTGCATCTTCGCAAATATGTGTAGTATAATATTTACTTTGATTTCAAATCCTTGAAAGAAAAAACAGAAAAAGTGCAAACCGTTCTTTTGTAGTTTAATTTTGAATTCAAAATCTAATATTGCGTCAGTTTTAGATTTGGTCTATCTGTGTATTCAATTTTTATATTGATTCTTATTTTCATTTATATCTATTAATTTTTGCGAAAACGTGCAGAGAGTTTATGTGATATTATTGCAAGTTTTATTGAGCCTAATTATTCTTTATTTTGATGGCTGTCATTACTTTGAATTTGGGAGAAAAACCTACGGTTTTTTTTTTTGGTAGTATAAATGCATCACTGTAACACCTTGGACGTTAGCTTCTTTTGATTCCAGAATTAGTTAATTGCTCTTAACTTCTTTTGGAAGCTTGTGCATTTCACATTCAATTACGAGATTTTATTTACTTTTAATTTATGCAGCTTTAGTTTCAAAACTTTAATGTCAATTTCATGACATTTAGAGCTTTTATTTTGGCAGTAAAATTGTTGATATTGTTAGGTGATTATTGCCTTTAATGTTCTGAACATTTATGCAATTTAATTACATCTTTGTTTTAATGCCTTGGATTCCTTTTAAAGTTGCCAACGCCTATATATTTCGATTGTGCAATCCTTCATATTAGTTTCTTGAGTTAATCTAATGTTCTTTTGATTATAAAGTCTTGACAGCTGCCACATTGAGTTAACTGTCATGAAGTGTACATTGTGGAATCCTCCTGAAAAAACTGAAATGAAATAATAAATTATATCATTGTAAGTGGCATTAATTTTGAGTTTTGGTGTAAGGCTTTCAAACCCTAAATTTTTGAGGCATTTTTTTCTTTTGAGGCTTTCGATGGTTTTGTTATATTTACAATGACTATCAAGATGACTGTGAGTACATATCTTATGAATTTAAAATTAAATAAATTTTGGTACCGTCTTCATATATTTTGAGAATTCCCTAATTTGTGGGGGTTGAATTTTTCCTTAACTATGTGGGTATTTGTTGGAATTTTTGTGGGTATTTCAAATACAAAATTAATATCAATACTTATTTTTAATTTAATATTCCAATTTTTGAGTGATTTGATTACCTCTTTAAAACTGAAGTTATTTTGTACATTTATTATATAAGTTTTCATATCTCCTTTATTCAGATTTATTCTATTTTAATTAACGCTCAATGCTTATGTTATTTGCGTTTGGATAATTATTAATATTTTTATTTTAAAACGTGTGGACCAATTTGTGGAAGTTGAATTTTCCTAAATGGGAACTTTAGTATTGTAATTTAATTTGTTAGTAACATTAAGCAATTTTTGCTTTTATACTGAAAAATATTAGATTCATTTCCTTCTCTCTTTCCCATATTTTTTGTGTGTTTTCAATTTCTTTATGCTCTCGTGGGAAAGATTCATTTAGTGACATAATACTTTTTATATTTTATTGGTAAACATACTGTGTCTGTATGAAATTTGTTTCATTATGCAAATTTTATTTTGAGACTAACTTGTCTTCAATTTTATGAAAATTTGTGCAACTAATGATTACCTTGTTATACAATTTTGGTAGAGACTTCTTATTGTCTTATAGGTTCCTATTGAGAATCAAGAAGATACAATTTCAACTTGCGTATGTGATCATGATTTCAGCCACTTGGAGTGCACAAAAGGGAGTAAGAGTATCCTCTAATACTTAGTATTTATAATTAAATTTATTTAATGAATTAAGCGTTGCATAGTTTGTTCATAGCTTCATCAGGTGCACTCAAAGTTTCAAAGACTATTGCAGGCTCATATTTGAGTACCAATATTTGAGAGGTATTCGGATTATATGAATTTATATGCAGTGGGATTTCCTTTATACCTTAATGTATACTAATGTGTATATAATTTCCAATTATACTTAGGTGAAATCTACTAATTATTTGTGTGCAAGATTGTGTAGGAAATATTTTAATAACATGCAGGTTTAAAGCGCGCTAAAATAGAGAACAAATACATGACATACATTATATATGCCTTGTGAAGGCTAGTTTTGATATGCATGCCTCGTGCAGGAGGCTATTAATGCAAAATGTCGAGAGGGATGTGCTTAAGCCCATAAGGGAGTCACCTAGGGAGGTAACCCAACTTCTGTGATTGGAGATCCCATGAAGGAAGTTCAATGTGGTAGAAACAATCCATACTGCGTGACTCATATAGCACTCATAAAACTATGGAGATATCCTTGAGATATTCTTCTGCTCATCCCTAAGGCAAAAGTGCTATTTTATGTGACGTCAGGAAGGGATTTATCCCTGAATGAGTTTCGAGGCGGGTAAACTCCCGCAGGGTGTAGGTCACATGTACTCTTGGAGAACTCACCTAAGTGAGAGACGTCGTGAGGCCGCGACTATGAGAATTGGGCTATTCTCTAGTAACTCTCATGAGAATCAAGATTAGCGCATGGCCATAAATAGTGCTACCCCGCATCCAAGTCTCAACTAATACTATGTGTGGGATATGTTGAAGTTTGGTCAAAGGTGCCGAGTTCAATACTGTGTACACTCAGGTTCCTCAAATGGAGACTATCATCACTAAGTGAAGGTTCAAGCCCGGAAGGCACCTACACCTATTACATAGTATTATATTGCCCATATATATATTATATATTTTTCACTGTTTTTTGTCACGGTAAAATTTTGAAAACCTTGTGGGGGATTGTTGGAATTTCAAAAGGTTTTAAAAATTTAACCATTTTATTTATTTATTATGGGGGTTATAAATATTTAATATTCAGGTTTTATTTCTGGTGGGTGAAAGCCTTAATTTTTTGGTTGGTGAAGGTTATATGTTATTGGATGCCTATAAAAGGCCACTCCTCCTTCACATTTGAAACACACAATAACACACAATAACACACAATACATTATCAGAATATCACATATACATTCTAATTCTCTCCTTTTCTACTTTTACATATATTCTCTACTTTATTATTATTATTTTGGGCAATGGTTATGTGACTTGGATACCTATATCTGTCTGTGAATGTGCTCATAGCGGATCTTGAGTTTGTGTATAAGGGGTCGTATCTTGGAGTCTTGTAGACCGTCAGTACTTGCACGTAGGGAGGCTACAAAGGCTTTAGGACAGCGTCTTTGACGTGCTTCACCGTACCAAACTCACCTTCTTACTTATTATTTATTTTCCTTTTACTTACCTATTATTTTGTTTTCTTCAATTTCATTATACCTTCAAAGCTTTCCAATTTGTTTATATGTTATTTATAATATAAATATTTTATATTTGGCTTTACGGAAAGAGGAAAACTATTATTTTTTATAACACTATTTACCAAAGTTATTTGTGGATTAACAACACAAGAGCTACCAAAAAAAAAAGAGTTTGGTGTATCAGAAATCACAATAATTTGGCAAATGTTAACATCAAGCATCCCACTTTTCAGATGAGGAATCTGAACTTCACACCAACCACACCCTAATTAGTGGTGATGCTGGTGTAGAGGAAGACTCTACGTTCGAAGTTCGAGTTGAAGGTTTTTTGTCTTGATTCTCATAGAGACTTCTAGTCAATATTAGTTAAAAGAAACATTGTTGGTTTGGCCATTTTTTTCTTTCTATAAATCATAGTTTAATGCATATATATAGTATCGATTTATTTGCATCCTCAACTTGTGATACTAGCAAGTGCACAAACCGTAGGGTAGTATAGCATATGTAAGCGTGAGGTCGATCCCACTAGGAGTGATAGATTGATACAATTCGATTCTCTACAGAAAACAGGAAAGAAAGAAAAGAACTAACTCAAGCAAATAAGTTAACAAGTTCAATTCAAGTAAAAAGTTTAATTTTCTCTAAAATATAATTAAGCCATAGTGTTTAGTCATAACCTTGTATTCCTATTTCCCTAATCGGATCCTTTTTTGTCGAACATAAAGCAAGCATTAGAAATCCATTAAACGTAGGAGAACATTTTAAACAACCAAGCATATATATAATCCCTGTTGTCGAATGTCCATACATACTCTTCCTATTCATAGTTCAATTAGAATTAAGGCATATGGTGTCGACTCTTAATTCCAACCAAGATAGCTAACAGACCAGTTTTAATGGTGATCAAGCATTCAAACATGCATATCAACTTATAAGCACAATGAATAAGAACAAGAACCATAAACTTGAAAAATTAAAACATAATATAAGACGAGCAAGGTGTTTATTAAAATAAAAAGACAAAGTAAAGCTAAGGAAATACAAGAAGAAAATAAAAGACAAAGGGAGGAGAAGAAGATAGGAACAGTGTGGGAGCAAATAATACGGCTTCCAATCATAAGGTGCCATGTGGTCAAGAAGAATATCTCCTAGGTCAATTAATTGAGCCCATTTATTTGACCAATTAATTGATACTAAAAATAGGGATATTATCTTAAATATGAGATGTTATCTTTATTTGGGAATATAATCACCAATTAAAAGATAATATCACCAATTTAGGATATTTGGGAGATATCATCATCAATTAGTGATTTGATCCCCATCAAATCCTTAATTGACTCAATCTCTACATTTTGGGGAAAACTCCATACCCTTTTTTAGATATTGTTTCTCAAAGATCTAATTGAACTAATTTAGGCATCAAAGGGTCTTGGCCAACACCCCTTGTGCATGCTCTTTTATTCATGTTTGATTTTACAGGAATCAAGGAAGAGAGAAAATGAAGCTCAAAGAGTGAAGGATCTACAAGCGAATATTCTCATGTGATAAATTTACACAAATAGACAGCATGCTAGAGATGGAAAGGCTTCATCACCATGGCTACTTGCCTTCTCTCTTCTCTCCTTTTGAGACTCTCAACTCTCCCTCTCTTTGTTTACAATGTATATATAAATGATGGAATTATAAATTCTGAATGAATCTCAGCTCTTTGGAGACTCTATTTATAGGCACAAGGGTTAGGTGAATCAGATTATACAATTGAGTCCACCAACCACACCCACTTCACTTAACACACAGTTGCATATGAAAATAATTTCTCTCCTCTTTAGGCTTAGTGCTGCAGCTCCCACTTCATGTTCTTTATTTCTTATGGCTACTAGAAAGCTCCACTTGAATCAACTCACCTAACTTCCCCACCATCAACAACACCTCATGCTTAGGTCAAAATAACCAAGCAACAATTAGCTCATGCTTAGGTCAGAATGACCAACAATTTAGTGGAATCATAACTTGGGCTTCCTTTCAACAATTAGCTCATGCCGTAACAGATTTGCATAGAGAAGAGGTCGTGTCATCTAGTTCTGCTCCTTGTGTTCTCTTTCACGATGTACTAGAAGATCTATCACTATTTGACTGTCGTAATACGATGTCTCCATCACCATAATTTGGCTCTCTGCGCCATCGTGCTTTATCACTTCCTTTCCTCATGACTTGGCCAATAGTATTGCTACTTTGGGATCGTCTCTTCATCAACTTCAGTTTTCTCCCCCTCAAGTCTATTTTTGCTTCCAATCCCTTAAAAGTTAATTTTCTGTCATCTCCTCGTCTGTCTGAGTGCTCGTTAGTCTCAGCAAGTTCCGCACATACTCGACTTGGATTACCTAAGCAGCAATACTCTGGTAAGAACTCATATCATAAATCAACCCATCTTGATCCTTTCTCAAGAAAGGCCACAAAGGCGCCTCGCATAAGAGCTTGTGACACATCAATGCGTATATGCACCCTTAAAAAATGCCCAAGGCAGTCTTCATCCCCCGTCTGATCAACTTCTATCACTCGCCCCACCAAAGACCCAATTTTTTGGGCAACAGCAGCTGTCATGGTCAGTGGTGGTATTCCATGGAGTTGCACCCAGAAGGTACCCAAAGTAAGGTTGATAGATCTGGCATCGATACTCGTCCACACCTTAGCCAATAGGACGAGTGAATCTCTGAACGTCCACAGTTCCATGTCCAAGACCCTATGCATGTCACGTTGGTTGGTGAAACGAACCAGGAAAAGGCTATCATCAATCTCCTTAATAGATACCTCATCTATGCCTTTCCATAGACTCTTGAAAGCCCCCACAAAGACATCCCGGTGTATTGCTCTAGTAGTGAGAACGCGTGCCACCAGTGTAAATTGAGAACCCATCATCATATTAGCAATCCCATCTTCTTCGATCACTACCCCTTGCCACTCCTTGTCAAAGAGTTGCAGGTTCATACCAAACCTGTTTTCCAGTTCCTCCATAGCCCTACTTCTTGTTTGTCGTTGTCTTTGGATCCCTAGCAAGAAGATGATTTTCTTCCTGCCAACAACATATGGTTTACGCTATTATTTTGTCTCCTCCAACTGAAATTGGTACTTAGGTGACGAGGGGTAAATTTAAAAGATATTCAATCAAGAACACAGCATAATCAAGCAAACACAAAACAGCATAAAAAGATGACTAGTCAACCGCACAAATTCAGATGACTAGTCAACCATCAAGAACACAAACCCAGAAAATTTACAGAGATGGAAACCAGAAACTGTTCACCCAGAAACCCACCATTGGGAAAAACTGGGGGTCATCAACCGACCAGGCAATCCACTAAGTAGAAAAAGATTCTTACAAAGGAAACACAATCAAGCTCAAGAAACACCTAGGTCTATTTAGGTAGATGAGCAATACCTCCTTCGTGCAATCTTCTTCTCCAACTTAGCAAAGCTTGAAGCTGAGTTCATCATGGTAATGGCAGCTCCTTCTTAGCTCGTTCATCCCATGGCATTAGCTTTCAAGCTCCAACTCAAAAACGAAACCAGAATTTGGATTCAAAAGAGAATGACCAATTTCCTCAAGAAACCATTCTCTTGAAGAAATTAGTCTTGAATCAAACCTAGATATAAATGATAGTGATTTATGCAGCTAGAGGAGATTCAAAGACAAATGCAGTTTTTCAAAAGGAAGAAATCATTTCGGAAAAACTCATAGATGTCATAAAAACGTGGTTCTCTTTTGAGCAAGAAGAAGAGAAAGCTTGCAAGCTCTCTGTACAAAACTTCCACCCCAAAAGAGACGGCGGCCAAAATAGGAAACAACTAGCCTATATAGACAGAAATTCCCTTAGGTCATAATGCCTACATGGCAGCTGAGAGAGAAAGGAGAATAGGACAAAAAGGTTTGTTATCCAGCTGGAATTCCTACAGAGCAAGGATGACTAGTCATACGAGAAACAGATGACTAGTCATCATTTTATGAAAACAGTTTTAATGCCATGATATGTAATGCATACTTACCTTTGTCAAATTGCTTGAACCTCCATAGGATAGATGTTAGTTTAAGAACACCTAGAGAAGCTATTCTTAAACCAAGCTTGAGCTTGATAAAAACAATAAAAATCCTATTACAAAATTGTCAAGGGAAGCCAAAAGAAATAACTCAAAATGCATACATTAACAATCTCCCCCTTTTTGGCTTTCCTTGACAACACACTCTCTAAATACACTCAACCCAAAATCGAACCTAGGGAGATGATTAAATGAAGTACCTGCAAAACAACGACCAAACTCCCAGGCACAAGACAAGCATATTATATCACATAAATTTGAAGCAATATGCAATATGTGAATATGTGCAATATGGGGTTGAGAGTGTTCTCCCCCTTGTTGATAAGGAAAGAGCAAAAAGGCAAATAGAGAGAAACAGTAATCAAGTGAATTAAACACAAGTCACATAATCAGATTTGAACAATAAGCACATGACACAGTTTGATTACAAAGCACAAACAACATTTGTTCAAAACAATACAAGACAACTCCCCCCTATCAACCTACAGAGGGTACAAGATTAAAACCACTACACAAATAGAAACTCCCCCTAAAGCAAAACGCCCCCTTGGAAAACATACTCCCCCTGAGTATCATATAGCATAAAAGAATTAACCTTTGACGTACTGATTCAGCAAACTTTCCATAAATAGCCAATAAACACAAAAATGCATCAGGCTAAAAAGAATAAGAAATGGAGCACAAGTTGCAAGGAATCATACCAAAAGCAATTAAAATCAAGTGGCTCAATGTGTACACATTACACATAAAGAAACTCCCCTAAAAAGACAGAGTTTAAGCAACATATTTATCAAAACAAGGGACAACCAATGAATTTTTCTTTACACACCATAGTGCAAAATCAAGACAAAGCACCAAAATATCAAAATTTAAGGCATCAATCAATGTCAAATTTGAAGAAAGCACCATGCAAGATGAACCCTAAATTTTTGCTCAAAATTGAGGACATGTGAGAAAGAATACAAGAAATAAGTCTCTAGGTTGTCCAAAAAACACAACATAGCTTCCAACAAGCACAAGGAGAAGAGAGTGGACTATGAAATGCACTAGTCACGCATGTCTAAATTTGAGGTGGCATCAAAAGATCAACAACCTCATAGACACAACCAAGAACAAAGAGATCAAATCAATAGAGATAAGGCTTAGGAAGGCAATATTGATGTATGAAAATGATAAAAACAACCAGCAAGAATGTTGCCAAAACACATGCATCTCAAAGAAACTCCCCCAACAAAATAAATTAGCCAACAATCCAAAACTCATAGCAAGGTAGACTCTTAAGGATTTCAAGAATTATGTTAGGCTAAATCATTGAATGTGGGAACACACCTTATTAAGATGACTGGTCATAGACCAAAATGGCGTCATCTAAACACGATCATACATAAACACAGTACCAATGTTCGAACAGAAGGTGTAAATGAGATAAGGAGAAGACAAGTGAGCCTTTGTGTTTTGTGTCATAACCAATGGTCTTGGTTCTTAGAGAGTGAAAATTAATTTCACCAATAGGCACAAGATCCCTATTAAGCAGACGACTAGTCAACCACAATCAGCATGAGCATATGTTGACTAGTGAACTCAAGCAATATCATAGCAAGCAGCAATTTTAGTATTGACCCTGAAGAAGACATGATTTTGGTTTTAAAAACACAAACATGAACTAGCAAATATATCAAGTGATCAACGATGTATTAGCTACTATAGCCTAGTCCAAGTCTTCAAGCACAGTAAGTAAGAGAGAGAGAAGATAACCACATGTGCAAACAAAATAATTCAACTAACTCTGATAGATAGAATATGAATTAGATTTCATGCTCAGAGATAAATCAAGATGGACAGAGGAGGTTCAGAGCCAAAAGAAAAACACAAGAGATGAAGAAATATCGCTCTTGGAGAGACAAGTATATAATAAGCCTTCAAGACATACTCAAAGTATAGACTCAACCTATTTGATTTTCAACACTCAATCTGGCCATTTATTATGTTTTTTATTTGCACATCCCAGACTTAAGTGCATGAGTGGCCCAATTTTGCGGCTCTTGCTCTAGATTCTTCAATCAAATCACCTTATACCTTCCTAGAGTCGTGACTACATTGGTCACACTTCCCTTTTTCTTTTTCTTGTTTTTTTTTTAAATTTATAAACAAATTGCCTAAGAGAGTGAGATAAGATAGGAGATTATAACAATGATTGTCCACAATGGATCACAACACTTGTCTCACCAAGAAGACATAAAAACACCAAAAAATTTCATCTAATGGCTCCAAACTAGAAGGGGGGAATTATGCACAAATCAGGCAAAGCATAAAATGATTCAAACTTCACACTATCAGAGATCAGAAGAAACAGATGTTTTTGACATTTGCACACCAAGTAAACAAAAATTTATATTTAACTAGTCAACTAAAACGAAGATGACTAGTCAACAGTTTTGCAATGTGCTGAAGATAAGGAACAGACAAGCTAATCAATCAATTGAGCAAAGGCCAATGGACTATCTAAGTGTGACATGTTTCTGAAAGTCCAAAGCCTTGGTGAGTATATCTGCTAGCTGTTTCTTAGAGGGAACAAATTCCAAAGATAGAATTTTGTCTTCCACAAGATCTCTGATAAAATGGTGCCTAATGTATATATGCTTAGTCCTAGAGTGTTGAACAGGATTTTTAGAAATATCTATACCACTCATGTTGTCACAATAGATTAGAAAGCATGATTGAGCAAAACCATAGTCTTCCAACATTTGTCTCATCCAAAGGAGTTGAGTGCAGCAACTCCCAGCTGCAACATACTCTGCTTCAGCAATGGATAAAGAGATAGATTTCTGTTTTTTACTATGCCAAGCAACTAGGTTGTTGCTTACATAAAAGACCATCCTGGAAGTGCTTTTCCTACTGTCACTACAACCTGCCCAATCTGCATCACTATACCCAATAAGATTGACACAAGTGTCATAAGTATACAACAACCCAAACTCAAAAGTTCTACTCACATATTTTATGATTCTTTTGACAACAAACAAATGAGACTCTTTGGGATCACTTTGGAACCTAGCACAAAACTCCTACATTATAGGAAATGTCAGGTCTACTTGCAGTCAAGTAGAGAAGGTTTCCTATCTTGCTTCTATAGAGAGTTTTCAACAGGGACAGATGAGCTGAGATTCTGAGGTTGATTATGACAAGTTGACAGGTCAACTAGAACAGAATTGTCAAGAGTTGACTGGTCAACCAATTTGCTAAAGGTTGACAGGTCAACCAGTAGATTCAGACCTGGAGATTCTCCCTCAAGAATAGAAGATAAAAGATCATCCTCATCTAATGCTATCTCAGTAAAGGCAGCAAAGTCATCAATATTGACATGATGGTTCCAGTCCTATAATTATGTACTCTATAGGCTCGGCTTGAAGTGGAATACCCAAGAAAAATTCCTTTGTCACTTTTAGAGTCAAACTTAGCAAGGTGTTCCCAATCTCTTAAGATAAAACAAGTGCTACCACAGACTCTAAAATAAGACACATTAGGTTTCTTACCTTTCCAAAGCACATAGGGAATTTGTTTGGCACCATACCTCAAAAACACCTTGTTTGAGATGTAAACCCAAAAAAAATGTTTAGCAGAATTTTTGCTATTGAGCATCACCCTAGCCATCTCAACAAGAACTCTATATATATATATATATTTTTTTTTTCACAACACCATTTTGCTGAGGAATAGGTGCAAAGAACTCATGCTTAATTCTCATCACCTCACAAAATTTCAGAAGCTGAGAATTCTCAAACTCAGAACCTTGATCTGTTTTAATTCTAACGAGAGGCAAATGACTAGTCATCTGCACTTTTTGTAAAAGATGGCAGACAGATTTAAACCTTTGAAAGATTTCTGATTTTTCAAGCAAGAATGAGACCCAAATACATCCAAAGAAGTCATCTACAATGGATAGAATGTATTCCTTGCCACCAAGGGAAAATGTTTGGACAAGACCAACAAGATAAATGTGAACAAGTTCAAAAGAACATGAAATTTTGTTGATCACCCAAGATTCAAAGCATTGTGAGAGAGATGATTGAAAGATATGCATGCAATGACCACATTTAAAAGTAATAAAACAAAAGAACACGGTGCAAATGCATGACAATGTATCTAGACACCATGAAGCACACACAAATAAGAGAATGGTCTAGATACATAAAATAAAGAAACTAGTCACCAACATGAGGAAGAACATGGTCTTCCTTCTTGATCCAAACTTGCTTCACTTTTGAGACTTTATGAGGCAAAGAGATCACCTTAGGAATTTTGACAACTTTATAAAGAAAATCATGCACTTGAGTTTGAAGTGAGTCATCATTTACTTTCTTGAAATGAACAAAAGGCTTTTGCTCAAAGTTCCTAAAATCAAAACACTTTGGTCTAATGTGTCCTAATGTGCCACAATGATGGCATATAGGAATGAACCTTTTTGGCTGTAGGAAACCAAATTTTGCAAGTGAAGAATGTTTATCTCTTGTACAAACCACAGACTTTACAGTTGCATACCCCTTAAAAGATGACACATGAGTCTTAAACTCACTTTCTTTGGAAACTTGAGACTCAATCCTAAGGATATGACACCTAGGTCGAATGTGTCCTTTCACACCACAATGGTGGCAGGTAGGCACAAATTTGGATTGTGGAAGAGACAGCTTTTCCTTAGAAACAATATTCGTGGAATCAAAACCCAATTTGAGACCATGAACAAATTTTGGAGCTTCTTGAGTTGACACATCTTTGACAAAGATTGTCTCAAATGATGAAGGTGTAGAAGACTCATTTATATATCCTAAACCTCTTTTATCACCGAACAATTTTCCAAAATTGAGCATTTTATCAATCTTTCCAGCACCAATGGTTAAACCTTGAATCTTTTCTTTTTCCAACTTAAGTTCATGTTCCAATCTTATATTTTCAAATTGTAAAGCATCAAAAGATTCAGATTTTTTAATCATGTTGTTTTCAAGTGATTTTAACATCTCAAGCAAGTTTTGAACCTCAATGTCTTTCTCAAATAACATGCATTTCAAATCAGAATTTTCAACCACAAACTTATCATGCACGACTACATTTTCATGCTCAACTAATGACTTTTCAAACTCAAATAAAATCAGTCTATGAAGAAACAAGGATTTGTCATTTTCAAGTACAGTCAACTTCTTAATCAATTCAGAATTTTCTTTTTCAAGAGTGCTAACTTTATGATACAATTCATACATGTCAACTTCATTCTCATACAAGCTATCACTCAACTTCTTTTTGGCCATTTTGAGAGTTTCATTCAGTTCATCAAGTTCCTTGACCTTTTCTTCCATCATGAGATTATGTTCTTTGAAATTACAGGTTTCATTGAAAAGCATATCATACTTTTCACATAGTTCCCTGTATGACTGGTCATCTTGTTCCTTGTATGACTGGTCATCTTGTTCTCTATATGACTGGTCATCTTGCATATCATCTCTAGACACAGATTCTTCCTTAACTACATGAACTCTAGCAAGGCTAGAGTTATGAACAGAACCAACAAGGGCAAAATTATTTGCCTCTTCATAAGATGAAGTGATATAGTTATTGGAATCATCACTACCATTATCACTCCATTGTGCACTAATTGACTCTTCTCTCCCATTAAACTTTGTCATGTGGTTATTTGCACATTCCACATCAATGTGACCAGCACCACCACATAGATAGCACTTTACAAGACCTTTCAAACTTTTGTCCTCCCTAAAGCCATAAAAGTCCAAAACATTCATCTCCTTAAAAACATTGTCTTGAGACACACAAGTAGACGAACTAGGAAGATTCTGACAATTCCTAGTGACTTTGGTTTTATCTTTGACAGCCCTTCTATAATTCTTAACAAACAAGGCAAGCTCATCATGAATGCAAGGAGCAATTTGATCCATTTTTATGTTTGCACACCTAATACCAACTAGCACCCAAAGGATCTCTCTATTTATGTTAAGAGCTGGTGCTCTGATACCAATTGAAATTGGTACTTAGGTGACGAGGGGTAAATTTAAAAGATATTCAATCAAGAACACAGCATAATCAAGCAAACACAAAACAGCATAAAAAGATGACTAGTCAACCGCACAAATTCAGATGACTAGTCAACCATCAAGAACACAAACCCAGAAAATTTACAGAGATGGAAACCAGAAACTGTTCACCCAGAAACCCACCATTGGGAAAAACTGGGGGTCATCAACCGACCAGGCAATCCACTAAGTAGAAAAAGATTCTTACAAAGGAAACACAATCAAGCTCAAGAAACACCTAGGTCTATTTAGGTAGATGAGCAATACCTCCTTCGTGCAATCTTCTTCTCCAACTTAGCAAAGCTTGAAGCTGAGTTCATCATGGTAATGGCAGCTCCTTCTCAGCTCGTTCATCCCATGGCATTAGCTTTCAAGCTCCAACTCAAAAACGAAACCAGAATTTGGATTCAAAAGAGAATGACCAATTTCCTCAAGAAACCATTCTCTTGAAGAAATTAGTCTTGAATCAAACCTAGATATAAATGATAGTGATTTATGCAGCTAGAGGAGATTCAAAGACAAATGCAGTTTTTCAAAAGGAAGAAATCATTTCGGAAAAACTCATAGATGTCATAAAAACGTGGTTCTCTTTTGAGCAAGAAGAAGAGAAAGCTTGCAAGCTCTCTGTACAAAACTTCCACCCCAAAAGAGACGGCGGCCAAAATAGGAAACAACTAGCCTATATAGACAGAAATTCCCTTAGGTCATAATGCCTACATGGCAGCTGAGAGAGAAAGGAGAATAGGACAAAAAGGTTTGTTATCCAGCTGGAATTCCTACAGAGCAAGGATGACTAGTCATACGAGAAACAGATGACTAGTCATCATTTTATGAAAACAGTTTTAATGCCATGATATGTAATGCATACTTACCTTTGTCAAATTGCTTGAACCTCCATAGGATAGATGTTAGTTTAAGAACACCTAGAGAAGCTATTCTTAAACCAAGCTTGAGCTTGATAAAAACAATAAAAATCCTATTACAAAATTGTCAAGGGAAGCCAAAAGAAATAACTCAAAATGCATACATTAACACCAACCCTAGAATGG